>NC_044555.1:69770026-69887261 GCF_007565055.1 Rhinopithecus roxellana | reverse complement strand
CCAGGAAAAAGTAGAATCCCTGAATAGACCAATAACAAGTTCTGAAATTGAGGCAGTAATTAATAGCCTATCAACCAAAAAAAAAGCCCAGGACCAGATGGATTCACAGCTGAATTCTACCAGAGGTACAAAGAGGAGCTGGTACCATTCCTTCTGAAACTATTCCAAACAACTGAAAAGCAGGGACCCCTCCCTAACTCATTTTATGAAGCCAGCATATCATCCTGATGCCAAAACTGAACAGAGGCACACAACAACAACAAAAAGTTTCAGGCCAATATCCCCAATGAACATCGATGTGAAGATCCTCAATAAAATACTGACAAACCAAATGCAGCAACACATCAAAAAACTTATCCACCATCATCAAGTTTGCATCATCCCTGCAATGCAAGGCTGGTTCAGACTATGCAAATCAATAAACATAATCCATCACACAAACAGAACCAAAGACAAAAGCCACATGATTATCTCAATAGATGAGGAAAGGCCCTGGTTTAGTCTTGGGAGGGTATATGTGTCCAGAAATTTATCCATTTCTTCTAGATTTTCTAGTTTATTTGCATAGAGGTGTTTATGGTATTCTCTGATGGTAGTTTGTATTTCTGTGGGGTCAGTGGTAATATACCCTTTACATTTTTTATTGTGTCTATTTGATTCTTCTCTCTTTTCTTCTTTATTAGTCTATCTAATGATCTATTTTGTTAATTTTTTTCAAAAAAATAGCTCCTGGAGTAATTGATTTTTCTGCAGGGTTTTTTTTTGTTTGTTTGTTTGTTTGTTTTTTATCTCTATCTTCTTCAGTTCTGCTCTAATCTTGGTTATTTCTTGTCTTCTGATAGTTTTTGGATTAGTTTGCTCTTGCCTCGACAATGTTAGGTTGTCGATTTGAGATCTTTCTAGCTTTCCAATGTGGGCATTTAGTGCTACAAATTTCCCTCCTATCATGTTTTAGCTGTGTTTCGGATATTCTGGTATGTTGTCTCTTTGTTCTTATTGGTTTAAAATAACTTCTTGATTTCTACCTTAATTTCATTATTTACCCAGGAGTCATTCAGGAGCAGGTTGTTCAATTTCCATGTAATTGTGTGGTTTTCAGTGAGTTTCTAAATCCTGAGTTCTAATTTGATTGCACTGTGGTCTGAGAGACTATTTGTTATGATTTTTGTTCTTTTGCATTTGCTGAGGAGTGTTTTACTTCCAATTATGTGGTCAATTTTAGAATGAGTGCCACGAGGCACTGAGAAGAATGTATATACTGTTTATTTGTGGTGGAGAGTTCTGTACATGCACATGTACTTGATCCAGAGCTGAGTTCGTGACCTGAATATTGTTGTTAATTTTCTGTCTCATTGATCTGTGTAATATTGAGAGTGGAGTGTTAAAGTCTCCCACTACTATTGTGTGGGAGTCTGAGTTTCCTTGTAGGTCTCTAAGAACTTGTTTTATGAATCATGGTGCTCCTGTCTTGGGTACATACATATTTATAATAGTTAGCTCTTCTTGTTGAATTGTTCCCTTTACCATTATGTAATGATCTTCTTTGTCTTTTTTTATCTTTGCTGGTTTAAAGTCTGTTTTGTCAGAGACTATGATTGCAACCCCTCTTTTTTCTCCTTTCCATTTGCTTGGTAAGTTTTTCTCCATACCTTTATTTTGAGCCTATGTATGTCTTCACATGTGAGCTGGGTCTCCTGAATACAACACACTGATGAGTCTTGACTCTTTATCCAATTTGCCGCTCTGTGTCTTTTAATTGGGGCATTTAGCCCATTTACATTTAAGGTTGTTATGTGTGAATTTGATCCTGTTATCATGATACTATCTGGTTATTTTGCATGCTAGTTGATGCAGTTTCCTCATAGTGTCATTGGTCTTTGTATTTTGATATGTTTTTGCAGCGGCTGGTACCAGTTTTTCCTTTCCATATGTAGTGCTTCTTTCAGGAGTTCTTGCAAGGTAGGCCTGGTGGTAATGCAATCCCTCAGCATTTGCTTATCTTGAAAGGATTTTACTTCTCCTTCGCTTATGAAGCTTAGTTTGGCTGGATATGATATTCTGGGTTGAAAATTCTTTTCTTTAATAATTTTGAATGTTGGTCCCCAATCTCTTCTGGCTTGTAGAGTTTCTGCTGAGAGTTCCACTGTTAGTCTGATGGGCTTCCCTTTGTAGGTAACCTGGCCTTTCTCTCTGGCTGTCCTTAACATTTGCTTCCTTAATTTTAGCCTTGGAGAATCTGATGACTATATGTCTTGGGGTTGATCTTCTTGTGTATCTTGGTGGCATTTTCTGCATTTCCTGAATTTGCATGTTAGCTTGTCTTGCTAGGTTGGGGAAGTTCTCCTGGATAATATCCTGAAGTGTGTTTTCCAGCTTGTTTCCATTCTCCCCGTCTCCTTCAGGTACTTCAAGCAGTCATAGGTTTGGTCTTTTTATTAAGTCCCATATTTCTTGAAGGCTTTGTTTGTTCCTTTTCATTATTTTTTCTCTAATCTTGTGTGCATGCCTTTTTTCAGCAAGGAGGTCTTCAAACTCTGATATCCTTTCTTCTGCTTGGTTGATTAGGCTATTGATATCTGTGTATGCTTCATGAAGTTCTCATGCTGTGTTTTTTAGCTCCATCAAGTCATTTATGCTCCTGTCTGAACTGGTTATTCTAGTTAGCAGCTCCTCTAATCTTTTATCAAGGTTCTTAGCATTTTTGCATTGGGTTAGAACATGCTCCTTTAGCTCAGTGGATTTTTTTGTTACACATCTTCTGAAGCCTACCTACTTCTGTCACTTTGTCCATCTCATCCTCTGTCCAGTTCTGCACACTTGCTGGAGAGGCATTGTGATCTTTCGAAGGAGAAGAGGCACTCTGGCCTTTTGAGTTTTCAGCATTTTTTTGTTGATTCTTTCTCATCTTCTTGAGTTTGTCTAGTTTCAATCTTTGAGGCTGCTGACCCTTGGATGGGGTTTTTGTGGTGACTTTTTTTGTTGTTGATGCTGTTGTTGTTGCTTTCTGTTTTTTTTTTTTCAATGGTCGGGTTCCTCTTCTGTAGGACTGCTGCAGTTTCCTGGGGTTTCACTTTGGGCCCTATTCATCTGGTTCACTCCCATGCCTGGAGATGTCACTCAAGGAGGCTGGAGAACAACAAAGATAGGTGCCTGCTCCTTCTGGGATCTCTGACCTCGAGGGGCACCAACCTGATGCCAGTAGGAGCACTCCTGTACAGGGTGTCTGATGACCCCTGTTGGAGGATCTCACCCAGTTGGGTGGCACAGGGAAGAACAGGACCCATTTAACAAAGCACTTTGACTGTCCCTTTGTGGACGGGGTGTGCTTTACCACAGGTGTGTATGTCCAGGAGAAGATATCATATATATAGTTTGGGTACTGTCCATGGTTTCAGGCATCCACTAGGGTTCTTGAAATATATCTCCCATAGATAAGTGGGGACTATTGTGTGGCAGAAGAAAAATCAATACGGAAAACATTAGAGGAACTCAACTCTCTGTTGCTGGATAAAGCCATACAGAGATCATGAGAAAGAACATAGGTGGTCTTTATCAGCAAAAAACAGGCTCCTAGCTGACAGACAGCCAGGAAGTGTTGGCTTCAGTTATACAGCTGCGTGGTTCGGAATTCCACCAATAACCTCAGTGAACTTGGAGGCAGGACCTCCCCTGAGCCTCAAGTGAAAAACACAGCCCTGCAGACACATTGATTTTTCTTTGTGAGACCCAAGCAGAGGACCTAGTTGAGCCGTGCTGTGCCCAGACTCATGGCAGCTGTGCAGTAACAAATAGCTGTTGGTTTAAGCCACTAGATTTGTGGTAATTTGTTGTAGAGGTGATAGAAATTTCTGTTAATTTCTGTTTCCTGATCCAATCATTCTCCCTGGTAATCATATATTGACCTTGAATAGAATTTCTCTTCTCCCCCTCACATAGCCTGTCTTGCTAGAATCCAAGCCCCCTCTCCTTCTGTAACCTCAAGATGGCATATAGGTTTCTGTACTCCACTGGGATATTGAGCAATCACTGTGATTTTCTCGATGTGCATGGTTAGGTAAGTTTGTATGCTTTTTCTCCTATTAATCTGTTTTTTTGTGTGTGTGTGAGCTGATTTTTCATCAAAGCTTTGCAGGGGGAGGGCAGGCACCTTAGACCCACAGTACCTGTCAGGTTTTGTCCCTGAGTCTACGGATTTCACACTGCCTGAAGCCACAGTCTCTCAGTGGACTTCTCAGCTAGCCGAGATGATAAATGGCCTCTTCTGATGAAATCTATTTGCATTTGGTTTCTCTTACCATGGACTAATGCAACCTCTCAGTTGTCAATTATCACCTCCATGCAAGTTATTCCCTAATCACATATTTGCAATTTGGCCTCTTTCCTTTGCTCTAGATTCACATTTCCAAAGTTCTCTCAGATATTTTCAACCAGCTGCCCTGTAACCATCCAAATTTCAACAAGTCTCAAAACAAATTAATCATCCTGTTCCTGATACCAACTCCTCTTACCAACTTCCCTCTTCCTTTAATGGTCACATCATTTTCACAGGCAGCGTTGAATCCGTTGAGCTGTTTTTAACTGACCTGCCTTCCATGCTGTTCTCATTGCATCTCTTGCCAGGTGATATTTCCTTAAAAAAATTAGAGTCTTGGCCAGGCGTGGTGGCTCACGCCTGTAATCCCAGCACTTTGGGAGGCCAAGGCGGGTGGATCACCTAAGGTCAGGAGCTCAAGATCAGCCTGACCAACATGGTGAAACCCCGTCTCTACTAAAAAAAAATACAAAAAATGAGCTGGGTGTGGAGGAGGGCCCCTGTAATCCCAGCTACTCAGGAGGCTGAGGCAGGAGAATCCAGGAGGCAGAGGTTACAGTGAGCTGAGATCTCTCCATTGCACTCCTGCCTGGGCAACAAGAGCAAAACTCCATCTCAGAAAAAAAAAAAAAAAAAAAAAAAAAAAAAAAAAAACAAAAAACAGTCTTATTTCCTTGTGTTCTAGCATTTTTTCTAGCATTGAGTATGTGCTTAATAATGTTCTTACAGAGAAAGTGAAGTCCCTTCTTTTTCCTCACACAAGTGTGCCTCAGCATTATCTTGTATTTTTATTCCTACAACAGATCTCTAACTAATGTTTTCTATCTCTTCTTCAATTTAATCCAAGTTAAAATGTTTTGGCCATGCCAAAAAAATTATTTTACAAGTGAACTCCTGTTTCTTGATTCATTCATTTTTGATACAATTATTTATGCAGGAATTTTCACAATTATTTGGTTCAGGCCTGTAATCTCATTGCTTTGGAAGGCTGAGGTGAGCAAATTGCTTGAGACCACGAGTTCAAGACCAGCCTGGGCAACATGGTGAAATCCCGTCTCTACAAAAAATTAGCTGGGCAAGGTGGCATGCGCCTGTGGTCCCAGCTACTTAAGGGACTGAGGTGAGAGGATTGCTTGACCCCAGGAGATCAAGGTTGCAGTGAGCTGTGATCACGTCACTGCATTCTATCCTGGGTGACAGAGACTCTGTCTCAAAAGAAAAAAAAATTAGCTCAGGGTGGTGGCACATGCCTGTGCTCCCAGCTACACAGGAGGTTGAGGCAGGAGGATTGCTTGAGCATAGGAGTTCGAGGCTGCAGTGAGCTGTGATTGCACTACTACACTTCAGGCTGGATGACAGAGTGAGACCCTGTCTCAAAATAAATAAATACATAAAAATCGAAATAGCACATTACATAGCAAATCTAATCCCATTTTCTGTATTTTCTTCTTCTTCTTTGTCCTCTTCTTTCTAATCTACTCCCTCTCTCACCTTATTTTCTCTTGAGTCCAATTTCATCGCACTGTTTCCCATGATGCTACTGAGCAATTCTTGAAAATTTCAATCAAATTGTGGCCACACCCATCTGTCATCTCTCAATCTTCCTCACAATCTTGTTTTCTTTTTCTTTCTCTTTTCTTTTCTTATGAGACAGGGTCTCACTATGTTACCCAGGCTGTAGTGCCATGGTGCCATATTGGCTCATTCCTCGGCTCAAGCAATCTTCCCGCCCCAGCCAGTACCTGGGACTATAAGCGTGTGCCACCATGTCTGGCTAATTTTTGTATGTTTTGTACAGGTGGGGTCTGGCTGTGTTCCCCAGGCTACATTCTCCTTATCAGCAGCAGTTGACCCAGCTGAACTCTATCAATGCTAACAAAACATGTATTTCACTTGTACTCTGATATGCTTCCCCTTCCACTCTCACTAGCAGCCCCTGTTCACTCTGTTCACCTAATCTCTTCTTACTTCTATTTAATTTTTCCCTCTTGACAGTGCTTTCCTCCATCAGAACAAATGTGATTTCTCTTTGCAGTTAATTCATATAGAAGTTTGCGTATGATGAGTACTCATGTTTATTGTCTTTCATATGTTTTATCTTTTCCTCTGACTTTTTTGTCCATTTGGGGGCCATCCCAAAGCTATAAATTTTAATATTTCTCATGATCTCTAGCATATTAAAGGCTCTTAATAAATATTTGTTCAATGAGTACAAGGGAGAGTGAATTTTATCATTTCTTACTGTGTAAGTCTAACTTCTCTATTTAGCTTAATACAATTCACAATGCAATGGGTTGTCATTTTCACGGTTAGCTTTTATCTCCATGGTCATAACAGTAGCTGCATAATTTAGATTCTGCAGAATAGTCATCCTTTTTTATCGTTTCTCGTGTTATTTAAGTTTCTCTAATGAGTTTGAAAATTCCATTTGAGGCTGTAAATGAAAAATTTAATCATTGCTTTTCAGTTTAAAGTATCTCACCAGATGTCCCCAATTCACTCTTCATAAATGTGGTCTTTTGCTCTCCTGAATCTAGTAGTTAGTACTTGTGCTGTACTTCCTCCCTCTCTGTTTGGGGAATCCAAACTCCTTAAGTGAAATGTATTATATTATAATTGTGTCTCCCACTTTCTCTGAAACTTGCCTATTTTCTGCTGGATCAAACTCAAAATATTTTATTCTGCTACTTCAGGCCTTTCCTATCTGCACAAAAATCTCGTTTCTGTTATACTTAACTACATCTAAACATGATTCACACCTTTCACTTAAGGATCATTTTCTGGTTATATAATTTTCACTCTCAGCATGCTGCCAAGAAGCCTAGAATCTGTAGGACCTATGTATGGACTGTCGATGAAAAGAGCCAAACTCTGTAAAATATTTAAGGAGGCTCACTCTGAGTCAAATATGAGTTACCATGGTCCAAGGGATAGTCTCAAGAGGTCCTGAGAACACATGCCCAAGGTGGTTGGGTTACAGCTTGGTTTTATAAATTTTATGGAGACATAAGACATCAATCAATCCATATGAATTGTACATTGGTTCAGTCTAGAAAGGTGAGACAATGCGAAGTAGGGGCTTCCAGGTCATAGGTGGATTCAAAGATTTTCTGATTGACATTTAATTGAAAGAGCTAAGTTATTATCTCAAGACCTGGAATCAACAGAAGGGTGTGTCTGGGGTAAGATAAGGGGTTGTGGAGAACAAGGTTCTTATTATGTAGATGAAGTCTCATAGGTGGCTACCCTTAGAGGCAATAGATGCCAAATATTTCCTATTCAGACACCTAAAACATGCCAGACTCTCAGCTAATCTCTTCAGGATCAGAAAAAAGTCTGGAATGAAAATGGGATTTTCCATAGAATGTGTATTTCCCCTACAAGAGGCAGCTTTGTAGGGCCATTTAAAAATATGTCAAAGAAATATATTTTGGGTAAAATAGTTTGATTTCTTTCAGGGCCTGCTATTTGTCATATGATGGTATACCAGAGTCAGATTGGAATTTGGTAACTTATTGCTACAAAGAGTCTGTTCTATCAGTCTTAAGATCTTTGTTTTAAAGTGAATGCTGATCAGTTGTGCTTGACTCCCCAAGAAAGGAGAACACAGTGAGGTATGTCTGACCCCCCTTTTTCCAAGTATGGCTCATACTAGTTTTTCAGGTTTCTTTAAAATTCCCTTGGCTGAAAGGAGGGGTCCATGCATTCAGTTGGGGGTTTACAATTTCATTTTTGGTTTATAGGCTTTTATTTACCAGGAATGGCCCCAACATATCTGTGTACTGAAATCCAACTTGTTCCTCACAGTGGACTGAAATGCCCACCCTTTCTGGTAAAGCAATGTTCCCACTGAAAAGAATTACATTATCCCACGGATTGTGGTTTATGCAGTTCTGAGGATACCTATTCTTGCTGCCTAAAAACCTTAGAAGGTTTTACACAGCAAGGCGGTTATGTTTAATAAGGGCATGGATGCGCTTCTTGGCTGTTCTTGTTTGTTTTCTGAGTAACTCATCTAATTATTTATAATTTTGCTTTTAACCTCATTAAGACACATTCCCTTTGGCTTTAAAAGTCTTTGTTCTTATCTCACTGGGTTGCTGTGAGTATGTGTGTAAAACATATGAGAGGCTGAGTCAAGAGCCGAGCACATGTTTGGAACTCTATCACTTTGTAACTCCCAGAGCACTCTGTAGTTCCCATAATCCCCACGTGTCGTGGGACGGACCAGGTGGAGATAACTGAATCATGGGGGCAGTTACCTCCATGCTGTTCTCATGTTAGTGAGTGAGTTTTCATGACAGCTGATGGTTTTGTAATGTGCTTTCCCTGCATTTGCTCTGCACTTCTGCTTGCTGCCACCATGTGAAGAAGGACATGTTTGCTTCCCCTTCCACCGTGATTGTAAGTTTTCTGAGGCCTCCTCAGCCCTGTGGAACTGTGAGTCAATTAAACTTCTTTCCTTTATAAATTACCCAGTCTCAGGTATGTCTTTATTAGCAGTGTGAGAATGGACTAATACAAGGTATAATACAAAATAGTTATTTACTATTACAATGTCTAAAACACTACTAAAATTAATTTTATTAATTTTACTAATAAAAAAATAAGTAGAAGATAGGTGAGGTGAAAAAAATTGTGTTTATGCTCACATTTTGCAAAAGTAAATGCATATCACATCAGAAAGAATTAAATTGTATATTTATGTGTATGTGTACATATATATAGTGTGTGTGTGTGTATTTCCGTGAATCTATATGTAGGTGTATATATATAAAAATATGTACAATTAAGGATATTAAATATACATAAATATAATGCTTTATAATGAAAAGCTGCACATTTTATCATTAATAAAACATGTCTATGCACAAATTAATATTTTTAATTTTTGAAAGTGTACCTACATCTATCATTCATGGCAATGTAAATGAATTTATGTTGAATTCACCTATAAAAGCAGAAAGATAATAATTACATCAAAAATGCTATTGATTAAATGCAACCTTTAAACAAGCATAGATAAAGAAAATCATTCAGAAAGTTCAAAGTAAAGGAATGATCAGTTTTGGGTTGCATCAATACAGGCAGAGAGAAATCAGAAAGTATTACATGAATATGGTGCAAAATAGAACTTATCGAAAACATGTTAAATACAAATATTTCTCATTTTAAACGAGTGTGCCACTCTTAATAAAGATATTCTTGTGGCCACAGACCTTTGAAAAGTAAGAGAAGTATGCGTAAACACAAGAAACACAAGATGATAGGAAATTCCATCTTTCTCAAGTTTGTGCATTTGTTTATAGCAAATTAGCATAACAAAAATGTTCATGGGCCAGCCCAATCTTCTCTTCCATGACATGTTTAAGTATCCATGACATGCTACATGATATGGTTTGTCTGTGTCCCCACCTAAATCTCATCTTGAATTGTAGCTCCCATTATCCCCATGTTGTGAGAGGGAGCTGATGGGAGATAACTAAATCATGGAGGAGGTTTCCCCCATACTGTTCTTGTGGTAGTGATTAAGTCTCATGAGATGTGATGGTATTACAAGGGGTTTCCCCTTTCACTTGGCTCTCATTCTGTTTTGCCTGCCATCATTTAAGACGTGACTTTGCTCCTCCTTTGCCTTTCACCATGATTGTGAGGCCTCCACAGCCATGTGGAACTGTGAGTCAATTAAATCCCTTTCCTTTATAAATTACCCAGTCTTGGGTATGTCTTTATTAGCAGCATGAGAACAGGCTAATACACTACACAAAATTTTCCATTTGTTTTGGCTTTCCCCAATCAATTCACAGGAATAATTTCTATATTGGGAATTCTAGTGCTTTGTCTATAAAAATTCTTGCAAGCAACTTCATTGAGTGTGTGATTTGTTTTCTATTTCTTTAAGGCATCTTAATGTTAATATCCTTGATTTTAGTTTTGAGATGTACCATTTTCATTGTCATTCAATTCTAGTATTTTCTCATTTTAATAATCACCTTGTCTTTGGCCCACTGATTAAGGAGGAGTGAAGTGATTAATTTTCAAAACGTTTGTGTATCTTATCTTCAAAGCTGATGAAAATAATGATGATGAGTATGTACAACTTCCATAGATTATGCATATATTTGTAATGTTTCATATGTTCTTTAAGGTGGTTTTGTGATTTTTTTTCATTTTGTATTAAAGTTTACCATAATAATTTTTATTGTAAAATATTGGGTCTTATGACCAGTTATTGTATTTACTTGTAATTCTCAGACTTCAAAAGCATATGATGGAGGGCTCTGATTGACTAAATACCAGGAGGTAACTGCCAACCTCAACTATGAACACAGAAATGCCAAAGAAAGAAAGAAACAAAAAATGCTCAAAGAAAAAAATGGTGAATTTTATATTTCAATTTATAGTTCTTTTCTAAAATATAACTTAGATTTTATAGAACAAAACTTTTTCTGTCTTAACAAACTCAGTAAGTATTCTAAATATTAATGTATTCTAAAGCAAAAATTAACATATTCAACTTTGGCAAAAATTAATATGCTATCAGCCACTAGGCTTTAAAAACAATAAACCATGAACACTTTTTATTTGATTCTCCTGAGCTGAGCAATGAATTAAGTCAAAACGTCATATTCGAATACATATGCAATTTAAGATATTCTCTTCTTTTTATAGGAAGTGAATCTCTGCCTTTTTAAAAAATTAATTCTGTATAACATAGGATCATCTAGGCCACAAGATCAACACAGTGGTTTTTCTTTTTTTAATTTAATTTTGAGTGCAGAGGAGATTTTGAATATTCACAGAATCACTCAGAACTATTAAAATAAGCTTTCATGAAGGCTACACGTTAAAGAAGTCCTTTGAATGCTATGTGCTATTTCCCTAGGCCTTCAAATTGTCAGAATACAAGGATATCTTTCCTTCTCATAAAATTCTCTCAAAGGCAATGGAGGATTAACTCCCAACCGTTGTGTGGTTTATGTTCTGATCTCATACATTCAGTTATGTATTCACTGAATTTAACAAACAAAGGTGAAGCTAAAGAGATGCCTTTCTTCCCCTTGTTTTAAACAAAATTGCCATCTCTTACCCATTTCTAAAAGGAAGGCATGCATATGTAAGGAAACTATTCAGTGAACTTAACACAGACAGAAATATTATTAACACATGGTGTTTTAGAATGAATTTCTTTTCCCTTTTTCATTATTAACATCAGATATATAGCAAAGTAAATAGCATTGGATGTTATTTATATTAACATATTTAGTTGGCGAATGCACACATAAATTTAGGTTTTCAAATCTTCCTTAGTCACTGTGAGGGAAGCCGTGAAGGTTTCCCGACACCCAATAATTATATCATCTGTAGATGGAATCGGGAACTTTAGAAAGAGCATTACTTTTTCCAGTGAGACATTTAAGTGATTGGCATGATTTCAGAAGCCCCTAATCTCAAAATGTACCATATTCATTTACAGTAAGATTCTTGCAGGTCGTCGGCACCCTCATTTCTAGTGGATGGTGAAGGTTCTCACAGAATGATTCGACTACTTTGCAGACCTGTCCCAAGGAATTAAATAATTTAAAATTGGTAGGACAAGAAGAGAAATTGATATTCTTTCTCAAATTAATGAGGAGGAAAGAGAGAGAGGTATGTACCTTAGGAAAGAGGCAACCAGCAAACAAGTCAATCAACCACTAGGAAATGTTAAGTCGAAGAGTTCGTGGAGTCATAATGCCTCTTTTTCAATTCAAAATTCATTACAAAACTCGTGATGAAATTTTGATAAGGAAAATCCTTAAATCAAAATGATCATTTCAATATAGAAGGGACATCTTCAAAGTGCCAGGAAATAAAAAGATCTTTTCTTGTTAGAAAATAAAAGGTTGATGCGTATTATTGTTTTGCTGACAACTCCTATGGATAACAAGGGTATTCTTAGTACACACATTCTTGCACCAATTCTTTGCCAGATGCAAAGTTTGCCAAGAAAGTCACAATACCTGAAAGGATTCTCAAGTAGGACAAAAAAATGGTGTGTTAGAAATCACAGAAGCTATTGCTCCCGGACTGAGCCACGGGTCAGGCTGCTTATTCTTGCGGCCCAATAATGGCATGCAGACGAACTGGGAAAAGAAGAGAGTTTACTTCTGTAACCGCGTACAGGGAGAAGACCTGGAAAATATCGCCAGACAAACTCAAATCACAAAGTTTTCCAGAGCTTATCTACCTGCTAAGCTATATGTCTATGTGTAAGTGTGCGTTCATCTAAAGATATAAGTGATTAACTTCTTTTAATCTATAACAAAGGTCTGAGTCCTGGAGACCTTCCTCTGGAGCCTCAGTAAATTGACTTAATCTAGATGGGTCCAGGTGCTGGGGGTGATTACCCTCATCTTGTCTCTTGCTAAATCATGGAGATTTGGGGAGCTCTTTTAGAACCCCAATAAAACGTGTTTATGGAGGTCTGGGGAGTTCCTTCAGACCCCCAAAAAACTTGTTTAATCCTAAATGGGTCCTGATAAGAATTCCTTTGTTATCTTGTCATGCTTCAAGCCTCAGGAGAGGCCTGGGCAAAACTCTTGGTGGGCTTTTGTTACATCCCAGCCTTTGTATAAGGGCGCTGGCTCTTTCAACTTTTAATATTTAACTTCACCACTCGGTCAGTGTTGCAACAGTTGTTACGGAGGCCTGCCTGTTCAGCTGTTAGTGAGACCTGACCTTCCACACTATAGCCTTTTATAGATGTTACTAAAAATCTTTAAATATACGCTTAGAAAACAAAAGCATAGAAGACACTCTTCTGAAATCAATTTCCATTTCTGCGTAATGATGTATCTGTTGACTAGATATACGCACACAGAGTTAACTATGATGGCTCAAATAGTTCTCTGGTTCTATGTGGTCTTAATTCTTCACCGAGTCCTTTCTGAGCTACCCTTGTGTGTGTCGCTGATGCTTTGAACCTCTTGTTCTCTTAACAAACATTGCTTTTTTTTTCTTTATCACTAATAAAAAAATGTTATTAGCTTTCATGGGTCTCCATGGACAGAACAACAGTACTTTGCCCGAGATGAAACTTTTACTTCTTGCACATAAATGTCTGAACAGGTGGGTGTTTTGAGAGAGTGAAAGTTCTGTTCTCTGGATTCACTCAGAATTTTCCAGAATAAACCCATCTTCTACCCTGTTTCCCCATCCCCAGGAGAGGCGTCCTTGTTTAGTTGCTGGAAAACGGTTTGTCACTATCACATTCATATTCTACTGCATGGAGGGGGCAAATTAGCTGGAGAAAAGTCACATTTTAAAAGATGAATAGCTTTGCAGGTTTTTTAAACCATTTTATTGAACTATAACATGTTGAAAGCTATACAGATTTAACAAATACAACTTGACAAATTTGGGGATAAGTATACACTCTTGAAACCATCACCATTATCAAGGTTATAAATATATTAACCAATCAATTATCTCCCAAAGTTTCCTCCCACTCCGTTTATTGTTATTATCTTATGTCTTTCTCTGTGTGTGTGTGTGTGTGTGTGTGTGTGTGTGTGTGCATGTGTGTGATATGAACATTTAACATAAGATTTACCCTTTTAGTAAATTTTATATATAAAACACAGTATTGTTTGTCCTAGGCACTACACTGGACAGTAGGTCTCTAGAATTAATTTACTTTGCATAACTGAAAGTTTGGACCCTTTAACCATTACCTCCCATTTCTCCTTCCCCACCCACCTGGTAACCAGCATTTGCTCTCTGCTTCTATGAGTCTGACTATTTTGGATTCCACATATAAATGAATAAATAAGATTATACAGAATTTGTCTTTCTACACCTGGCCCATCTCACTCAGCGTAACATCCCTCAGGTCCATCCATGTTGTTAAAAAATGACAAGATTTCCTTTTCTTTTCAAGGTTGAATAATATTCCATGACATATATAAATACGTATGCACATTTTCTTGATCCATCTGTATGTCAATGGACTTCTAGGTTGTTTCCAAATCTTTGCTGTTATGAATAATGCTGTCATGAACGTGGTGGTTGTATTAGTCCACTTTCATACTGCTATGAAGAAATACCCAAGACTGGGTAATATATAATGAAAATGAGATTTAATGGATTCACAGTTCCACATTACTGGGGAGGCCTCACAATCATGGCAGAAAGTGAAGGAGGAGCAAAGGCATGTCTTACATGGTGGCAGGAAGGAGAAGTGCTGAGCAAAAGGGGGAATAGCCCCTTATAAAACCATCAGATCTGGTGAGAACTCATTCAATATCCCGAGAACAGCAGTGTGGGGGTGACTGCCCCCACGATTCAATTACCTCCCACTAGGTCCCTCCCACAACACACAGGGATTACGGGAACTACAATTCAAGATGAGATTTAAGTGGGGAAATAGCCAAGCCATATCAGTGGTGCACACATGTCTTCAAAATACTGATTTCATTTAAAAGATGAATGACTTTGAATTCACATCCATGATTTCTACATATATCCCATACACTAGAACATGTATGAGTACAGTGAAGCATTTATTATTAGTCTGCATGGTGTCACATTCTGTAGGTGCTGTAACAAGAAAACAGAGTTCCTGTGTCCATCAAGGTTCTGGCTTGGTCACTTGGATATTCTAGAATCATTTAAATATAACAATATAGATAAGAAGGTTAGTTAAATATTTTGAAAACTGGTGCTAAATTTTCTGTTTTCTTTTCATTCTCTATTCCTGCCAATAAAGGTGGATTTGGTTAAGGACTGAGAGGCATATGGGAGTTTACCTTTTATTCTAGGAACTGTCTGAGATAAAGCCTGCCTCTCAACATTCCAAAGACTAATGTAAATAAAATGGAAATTAAAACTGTGCTGAATTACCTCATAGGGAAATAGAAAAATTAGTTTGTGTCAGGCTGTTTAAAATGTTCTTCTCCTTTGATTGCAAACCTTGGAAGACAAAAAAGGTTTTCTACTACTTCCATTTATCAGTGAGCTGTCATTGAATGTTATTAATATTCTCCTTACAATGTCTGTGCATATGGCAGCAGTTGGTCCTTTGAGGTTAGTCTACTTTATTCCTTCCAGCCACCTTCTGTGTTCATGAAATTTGTCAGTGTTTTGACAACAACTAACAACTCCCTGCAATAACAATGAACAAACAAATAAACAAATATAGATAGATAGATACATTTCCAGCTGTAAAGCTATCTATCCTATCTATCTACATCTATCTATATATCTTTATAAATATATATATTTCCTATATATCTGTCTCCAATATGAATACAATCTACATATATATGGCTATATAGAGGTATATATGCATACATATGTGCATTGCATTTGTATGTGTAAGTACATATATGTGTATATATATTTATATTAAATCTCTTTTACACACATGCACACGCATATGTACACACAAACACATTTTTTTCTCTGTGGCCCATTTTCATTACAGACGTTTTTTCCCTTATGGGGTATTAGTTCAAATGATTTTATCTAGTCTGACATGGAGGGAACAAACTCTGGTACTTTGACTGAGTTTTTTTAAATCCAATCAACGTGTATTGTTTACCCACTGCATACCAAGTACTAACTCAAAGGTTACACGAATGGAAAGGCAGATACCCAAAGTTTATATTCGGGGAAAAACCTGATAAAAGGAAATAAGAGACAACAAACACAGAAACACAACCATCGGGCATCACGAAACCTCGTGAAGATAATCATCAGGGTAAGGAGATGGAAAAATTGAGAAGAAAAGATATTACGTATGGTGGTCAGTTGTATGACTGATCTGTACGATTGATCTATATCACATGCCTCCACCCTCTCCTCACTAGCAAGCGATGCAGTGTAGACTCCAGGCAAATTTCAGGTAAATGGTAAGTTAATTTTCATCTGTTTTACACTGTAAGCATTTAAGCCAAGAACACACATTTCACAAAGCACTAAAAATGTAACACAATGAATCATATAAACTACTCAGTATGTTTTTATTGATAACCCAGAATACGTTAGTATTTATTCCCTTACCTTGTGGATATCAATGAATCTAGACAATCACCAAACATAGCCCACCTGGTAAAAAAATATATATATATATATATTCAATCATGACTTGCAGTTAAAACTCATATTCAGGGGAACATTTTCAAGGGAGACTCAAATAAGCCAATTTTTGTAAAGCATTGCAACTCTAATGGGCTCATATATTTCTGTGGCTGTGAGAGTAGCCAATTGGGGAAACTCAAAACGAAACGCTACCTATTGGCCATGGCTATGGAAACAGACACTTACAAATCAATCTGTACTGACATAGCCAGCTCTGAACCTGAAAATGACAGCTATAATCCACATTTTCATTTTAGCTCTGCCAGAGCGGAGCCCATAAATTGCTGGGGTTTTTGAGCCATTTAGAAAAATGCTATGTGAATGGTGAACTTGAGCTCACTTGGGAATAAGGTTGTGAGGTTTAGACCATCGTGTGCAAAGAACCATATTGAAGAATGATTTGTATTGTCATGTTAGGAAGTGAAGTTACATCTTGCTAACTGTAGATTACCTCACCAGGGCTGATGGAACGGGGTGCGAGACACGGTTCTTTCCAGGAGAGAAGAGCCCAGGTGAACAAAAAAGGTCCAAAGTTTATTAAGCCACACTAGTTATATAATTTCTAGGGGAAAAGAGTAAAGGAAAGAAAAATAGAGAGGGAGAGAAGAATGAGGAAGAGAGAGAGGCAGGGAGGAAAGAGAGAATGAATTATGTAGGCAATCTCCCTAGATTTCTTTTCTTTTTTTTTTTTTTTAACTTTTACGAGTTTTACTTTAAAAGTCATTTTGAAGACATCCCCTTAGGTAAAATAGGATGTTCTTTATTTTATTACAAGCAAAAAGATCAACTTTAATTCACTTCTCTAGAGGTTTTCCAACTTCTATAAAAATGATAATATAGACAATAAAATTTAACTGACTTCTGCTGGAAAATCTTCCATTAGGAATTTCAATCGAAATTGTCTTAAACTTTTTAAAGGCAATGTTGTTTAGTTGAGTGAGATGGTTCTACTTTTTAGGAAGTTTGTAATTTATACCTGGGATTTCAGATCATACTAAAAACATTTTAGAATGACCTCTGGGTTAGTGTTTGAGAATTTTATTGTGAAAATCACAACATGAAGGAAAATCTAATGATGCTATTTTGATCTTGTTAATACTACATCAGAAAATAATGATCATCTGATTGTAAATTTAAAAATGGCCACTAAGAAAATACAATATTTACCGTTAATGGACAAGGACATTTTCACGTCAAATGTTTCAGTGTCCAGCTTTATTTATTGAAAGTTTTTCGGAACTACTTCATGGCTTTATCGAAATAGGAAAACAGAAGTCTATCAGTGGAATTTTTCAGGATGTGGAACCACATCCTAAGAAACTTACATCAAATATGCTAGAGTATATTTGTATAATATGTAACTATATCTATATTTACATATTATGAGAATATTTACACCAAACATACTAGATCATAAACTATCCCAAGAGCTTGGAATGAAAGATAATTTTGGAAAAAAATATGTCACAATAGCAAGCATTGGATATATCAGTTTATTCCAACATCTAAATTCCATACCCTTTAATCCATTTTGATTTGATTTTTGTACTCACAAAAATTTTAAGAAAGTAAAAATAAATAAATTTCATACCCTTAATATTTAAGACTTTCAACAGATGGAATATAAGAAAAACAAAACAAAAATTTTCCAGTATGGGGAATCAGTAAAATAGTGCTGAAAACACGCTCCCTTTTTCACTGTGTTAGGTCTTTTTTTCAACTTGCACTGTAAGAGATTGAGCAAAAATTCTCATATTCTCCTTAGTTTTCTTTTCTTGAGTTTACAATATTTTGTGAGTCTATTTTTCAAATTTTAAAGTTTCTTTTAAAATTAGGTAATAAATTGTTTCAAGTTCAAACACATGAACCGTGAAGATTCTTCCCTTATTATACCAAAACATCTTATGCCTATGACCTAATTATCTATAAAATATAGAAAAGCATAGGTACTAATGACTCATCAAGGGGTAGCATGATTGTATGGAAAACACTGGGCAGGCATGTAGAGATTCTCAAATCCCATCTTATTATCCTCCAGTTTCATATTTACTAGATTTGTGGTCTGGGACAAGCCTTCCATGACCCATTCAGACTTTATTTCTCGCCTCTAATGTTGTTTAATTCATTTGAATGTGTTTAAGAATTGCTTGGGTGGATACTAGGATTGAGTGAGCTAATTTATGTGAAGGAGCTGTGGAAATGCTTTTATAAAATGTAACATCCATATACACTCAATGTGTTAAGAAAACTGACTAGCGTTGGAAACCTAAGTGGTATGCCTAAAGTAACAAGACTAGTCGGGCATCCATAAGATTGTGGAATGGCTCCTTCAGTTAAAAGTGCCAACACTGTCAACATAAAAACAAGTTCTAAGCACATTTTCCATGTAAAGAATAATGAGACAAAGACTGAAATGTAAGAACCAAAACTATAAAACTCTTAATAGAAAACATAGGGGGAAAAGCTTTGCAACACTGGGTTTGATCAGGATTTCTTACATATGACACCAAAGACACAGGTAACAATAGAAAAAAATAGACAATTTGGACTTCATAGATTTTTTTTAAAAATTGTGCCTCAATTTTTTTGGCCAAGTGCGGTGGCTCATGCCTATAATCCCAGTACTTTGGGAGGCCAAAGCAGGCGAATCACTTGAGGTCAGGAGTTTGAGACCACCCTGGCCAACATGGTGAAACCCCATCTCTACTAAAAATACAAAAATTAGCTGGGAATGGTAGCAAATGCCTGTAATCCCACCTTCTCAGAAAGCTGAGGCAGGAGAATTGCTTGACCCTAGGGGGTGGAGGCTGCAGTGAGCTGAGATCACGCCACTGAACTCCAGCCTGGGCAGCAGAGGGAGACTCCATTCAAAAACAAACAAACAAAAAACTGTGCATCAAAAGACAATATCAGCAGGGTAAAAAAGCTGAACTCATGGGATGGATAAAATATTTGCAAATTATGTATGTTACAAAATTAATATTCAGAATATAGAGAACTCTTAAAACCCAACAGCAAAACCTATTCAAAAATGGACAAAGGATTTGAACATGTATTCTCTGAAGAAGATACATACAAATGGCCAACAGGCACATGAAAAGGAAAATGCAAATCAAAACCGCAACGAGATACCACTTCACACCCATTAGAATAACTACTGTAAAAAGAAAAAGCAAAAAATAACAAACGTTGGCAAGGACGCAGAGAAATTGGAACTCTTGTAAACTGCTGGTGGGAATGTAAAATAGTACAGTGACTGTAGAAAACCTTATGGTGCTTCCTCAAAAATTTAGAAATAGAATTACCATGTGATCCAATACTTCTGCTTCTGGATGTATGTCCAATAGAGTTGAAAGCAAGGACTTAAAGAGATATTTATGCATTTATGTTCATAACAGTATCATTCACAATAGCTAAATTGTGGAAACCATCTAAGTGTTTATCATCTGATAAATGGATAAGCAAAATGTGGTCTATACATATGATATGGTTTGGCTCTGTGTCCCCACCCAAATCTCACCTTGAATTGTAATAATCCCCGCATGTCAAAGTCAGGACCAGGAGGAGATAATTGAATCATGGGGGTGGTTTCCCCCATGCTGTTCTCATGACAGTAAGTGATTTCTCACGAGATCTGATGGTTTTATAAGGGGATTTCCCCTTCGCTCGGCACTCATTCTCTCTCCTGCCACCCTGTGAAGAAGATGCCTTCAGTCATATCATAAGTTTCCTGAGGCCTCCCAGTCATGTGGTACTGTGAGTCCACTAACCCTCTTTTTCTGTGTAAATTACCCAGTCTCACGTGTTTCTTCATAGCAGCGTGAGAATGGATTAATACAACATACAAGGGAATATTATTCAGCCTTAAGTAGGAAGGAAATTCTGACACACGCTGCAACATGAATGAACCTTGAGAACATTATGTTAAGTGATATAAGCTAGTTACAAAAAGACAAATACTGTGTGATTCTACTTATAAGAGATAGTTAGAGTAGTCAAAATTATAGAGACAGAAAGTAGAGGAGTGATTTCCAGGTGCTGTGTGGAGGGAAATAGGAAGTCATTGTTAATGCGTATGGAGTTTCAGATTTAGAAGATGAAAAGAGTTATGGAGATGAATGGTGGTGATGATTGCACAATATTATGAGTGTATTCAATACCACTGAACCATACACTTAAAAATACCTAAGATGGTAAAATGTATGTTGTGTATATTCTACCATAATGAAAAATAATTAGGAAAGTAAAGAATAATGAGAACTGAAATAAACTGACTTGCATTTTGAATGTCAGAGCCAATAAAAACAGCATTTTAATTTTATTCTATTTGATTTCAATTTTGGACAGCTTTATCGAGATAAAATTGACGTGACAAATTACATGTATTTATAATATACAATTTATTAAATTTTTACATATGTATACTAAATTCTGTTTATAACTTATATCTGTGTTCATGAGGAAAATAACTTTCTGTATTTTTACTGTACTGTTTTTTTTTCTTTTCTCAAAAATGACTCTAACATTTCAGACTGTACAATAGACAAGATTCAAACTTAAACAGCAAATGGAACAGAATTGTACACCAAGACACTAGCAAAAATTTAAAAAGCACTTCATTGTGCTTTGCACATAAAATGAATCCTGAAGCATTTTCTCCTCTTGAGTTTTCTGGCAGAATTTGCATACAATAGGCATTATTTTCCTTAAGTGTTTAGTAGAATTTACCAATGAATCCATCTTACACTGTTTATAGGTTTGGTTTGGTTTTAGGCTTGTCTTATTGTTTTTGCTCATTTTTGTTAAGAAGGTTTTCAGCCACATATCTTATTTGTTTAATAGGCATAGTACTATATCTTATTTGTTTAATAGGCATAGTACTATATCTTATTTGTTTAATAGACATAGTACTATATCTTATTTGTTTAATAGACATAGTACTATATCTTATTTGTTTAATAGACATAGTACTATATCTTATTTGTTTAATAGACATAGTACTATTTCAAATATCTATTTTTTCTTGAGCTTTGATTGAGCTTTGGTAGTTGGTGTGTTTCAAGGAGATTTTCCATTCCATCTACGCAGTCAAAATTTTTGCCATAAAGTTGTTGGTAATATCCTTTTATTATTAATTTACTTCTGGATTTTTGAGTAAAGCAGTTTGCCCTCTGTATTAGGGTTCTGTAGAGGGACAGGACTAATAGGAAAGATGTATATATGAAAGGGAGTACATTAAAAAGTATTGACTAACATGATCACAAGGTGAAATCCCACAATAGGCCATCTGCAAGCTGAGGAGCAAAGAAGCTAGTCCAAGTCCCAACACTTTAAAATTAGGGAAACTGACACTGCAGCCTTCAATCTGTGGCTGAAGGCTCAAAAGCCCCTGGCACACCAGTGGTGTAGGTTCAAGAGTCCAAAAGCTAAAAAACTTGGAGTCTAATGTTCCAGGACAGGAAGCACCCAGCATGGGAGAAAGATGGAGATTAGAAGACTCAGCAAATCTAGTCCTTCCACATTCCTCGGCCTGCTTTTATCCTAGCCATGCTGGAAGCTGATTAGATGGTGCTCATCCAGATGGAGGGTGGATCTGCCTCTCCTAGTCTACTGACTCAAATGTTAATCTCTTTTGGAAACACCCTCACAGACACACCCAGGAACAATACTTTGCGTCCTTCAATCCAATCAAGTTGACACTCAGTATTAACCATCACACTCTCCATAATGTGGGTGATCCTCATCAACTCAGTTGAAGGCCTGAATAGAACAAAAGACTGACCTACCCAGAGCATGAATGAATTCTGCCAACAAGTGGCCCTGGGACTCTATCTACAACATTGGCTCAACTTAGTCTCCAGGGTGCTGGACCACCAAGTAGATTTTGAACTTAACAGCTTCCCTAATCACATGGACCAAGGCTTTTTAATAAACATATGTATAAGTGTATGTATGTCTCTATGTATCAATCATTGATGTATCATGTATCTACAATCTATTATATATCTGTCATGTGTCCCATATATATATCATCTGCCTTGCTGACTTATCCATACATTCACCCATCCCATCTGTTGATACATCAAATCTATCTTTTCATCTATCAATTATCTATCTATCTATCTATCTATCTATCTATCTCATCTATCTATCATTTATCTATCATCTGTCTACCATCTATTATCTGTCCTATCTATTATCTTTCTTTCTATCTTATCCATCTATCCATACTGTCTACTGATCTATCAAATCTCTCTCACTAGCTACCTATCTAGCTGTTATATATCATCTATCTATAAACTTTCATCTATCATCTGTCTTTCTATCTTATCCATCCATCAATCCAACCATCTCTCAATTCATCTATCTCATCTAGTGATCTATCAATCAAATCTAATTACCTATCATCTATTCTATCTATCTCTCTCTCTCTCTCTCTATCTATCTATCTATCTATACATCCCTTTCCTACTGGTTCTGTTTCTCTGGCAAATATTGACTAATAATAATTCTAGTCTCCTAATGATGAGATATCATTGTTAGATAGGTCTATGAATTCAGTTTGACTAAAAGCATCAATTTCAGCTTTAGGGATCAATGGAGAAAAGAAAAATAAGTAAGAAGAAGGCTGCATTTTCTTGGACGAGCAAGAATAAACAAACAGAGCTAACCAGCCATGCAAACACTCAGCATCCACCTATCATTCTCCAAAGTTATCTGACTGACTTCTTGGTGACCCCAGTAGCAGCTGATGGCTGAAGACATCCTGGTTGAGACTTGAGAAGCTTCTTGTCACATGTCCTCACCTTACAATGGATAGACCAGTTGTAAGACAGAATTCCAAGTTGTACTTTAGTCTCCCAACACATCAGAGTCATAAAAAGCCAAAAAAAAAAAAAAAAAAAAAAAAAAAAAGGCCGGGTAGAGTGTGACCAAGGGTGAAAATGTGTGTTATCTGGGTCTCACTGAGCTCACACCAGGCATATACAACACAAATTCCACAGCCTTGAGGGGACTTACGGACTCTACAAGCCTGTGAGCTAGAGCCACTCCTGTTTAGGAACTTCCCTCCAGCTCCACAAGCTGCACCTGCCCTTTCTGGAAATCAGTGACTCCTTTTAAAGGGCTTGCGAAGAGAAGAGATTCCTCAGATGAACGGACATAAACAGTATGAAGATGATCTCAGGCTTCAGTGACTACAAAATGGCAAGCTTCTTTCAACAAGGCCAATTGCAGGTCTTTGGTAAAAATGAAAACCTTGAACTATGTGTTTTAACCGACTTAACGTCAGTCTATAAACAGGTCCTCCATCTCTTCTCCCCACCTCTTCCTTCCTCCTTCTCTGTCCCTGTTTCCCTCTCTTGTTTTCTTTCCTTCATGTCTTCAATGTATATTAACTACATTCCTCTTACAAGGCTGTCTGCTAAAAATGGAATTCCAGAAATGAGCAGTAAAGGGTCTTTGCCCTTGAGGAGTTCACAGTTTACCGTGAAAGGCTGATAGGAAAAGGAGAATTACTACCTGGCTCCATGATTTCAATTCTCCAGTAGAGTGGGAACACAGAAAAGGAAGAAGCTTGATCCGTTTTTGTATAGAATACTTGAGAATTCAACAATGTACCCACATTTATAAGTAAAAGCTACTACCACAAGACAGCTTGTCATGTTTAACATGATGTGACCTGAAATCACAGTATGAATATTAAATACATTTCAGAATTAGAGTTGGCATTGAAAAATGTTCCTTGCATAGCGCTGTTGAATTTGCTCATTAGAAATGTGGCCAAGGTAGGATAACCAGAAAAAGCAGGATCTCAAATAGAATTTCTAAGTATGAGATCAAAGGAGGATGCATTAAGAAGCAACAAAAACAAAAAAGACCCAGTGACTTAATTTGTAAGACATCTGCAGAAATGTCCTGAAGTTCAAGTCTGGTTGGACGTGGATGGCATCAAGAATGAGATGTCAAATCTTAGGGTTCCTGCCTCCAAAAAACAGCCCAGCCGCTATCTCTTCATTGTCCATTGGGCCATGCACCCTGAATATCTGAGCTCGTTAAACAAAGTACCGTGAGAGGAAGCAAAGACATAGACAGCCAGTTACCATTTATACCAAGAGATAATGTAACTGGTAAGACCAGACAGCAAGCAAACCCTCATGAGTGATACCAGAATTCTTGGAAAGAAGCAAAATTTAGGTCAAATTATGATTGTACTGGGAGCAGTCATATACCAAAGAGCTGATGTTGGCTTTGAAATCCTTGGGAATTTCGACAGTGGCATTCTTATTTTAAATCTTGGAGATAATGCCAAGCTTTTATTCTGGGATTGGAATGAATGGATTCTAATGGGTATGTATATCCCTAAAATGAAAAAGCATTTTTAATGTACACAAATAATAATCCCTTAGTATGTTTATAGAAAGCTTATAGTGCAGAATACTTTATTATAATAATATCCTAATCTTTGAGTTGTTCTTCAAATTCTCACTCTCCCTCTACCCAAGGGTTGCTTGACCGTGTTTTTCAGAAAACACACCTGATGTGGTTAGACTTTGTGTCCCCACCGAAATCTCATCTTGAATTGTAATCCTCGGGTGTTTGGGGAGAGACCTGGTGGGAAGTGATTGGAATATGGAGGCAGTTTTCCTCATGCTGTTCTCATGATAGTGAGTGAACTCTCACAAGATCTGATGCTTTTATAAATGGTAGTTTTTCCTGCACTGACACATGTGCCGTCTCTCTCTCACCTGCTCACGTGCTGCGATGTAAGATGTGCCTACTTCCCCTTCTGCCATGATTGTAAGTTTCCTAAGACCTCCTTAACCATGTGGAACTGCAAGTCAATTAGACCTCTTTTATTTATAAATTACCCAGTCTTGGGTATGTCTCTATAGCAGTGAGAAAACAGACTAATACAACGCCCTTTAACCTGAGACAGAATTAAGGAAGATTTTGTGTTGTTGTTTTGGTAACAAATCTCACTCAGAAATTCCAAAGATGAAGTTTTCCTTCCCTGCCTGAAGCTTTCTTAAAACCTTAAATTCCAAAAAGTATAACAGTTCTTCCAAAAGAGAAGCATACAGTTACCATAAGACTCAGAAACTCTGCTTCCAGGTATAGACCCAAAATAATTGGAAGCGGGACTTCTAAA
The DNA here is from genome assembly GCF_007565055.1 of Rhinopithecus roxellana. NCBI lineage: Eukaryota > Metazoa > Chordata > Mammalia > Primates > Cercopithecidae > Rhinopithecus > Rhinopithecus roxellana. The sequence goes on along the minus strand of NC_044555.1, from coordinate 69,861,675 downwards.
AGTTATTTGCACACCCATGTTCATTTACAATAGCCAACAGGTGCACTCAACTTAGGTGTCTATTGACTGATGAATGGCTAGAGAAATTGTAGTACATACATTCAAGGGAACATTCATTAATATGAGCTACCTAGAATGCTCAAATTCATAGAGACAGAAAGTAGAATGACGGTCCCCAGAGGCTGGACAAAGTGGAGAACAGGAGATTATCGTTTAATGGGTATAAAGCTTTGTGAGATGAACAGAGTTCTGGAGATGGATAGTGGTGATGGTGGTGATATGGACAAGAAGCAGGGAAATACTGGGTGGAAGAGGGCGGCTCCCTGGCAAAGGCCCCACCCTCAAGCCTGGAAACTGGCGCCCTAAATGAGAACAGTTATCCCTGTTTTCCTACCAAAATGTTACCTTTTTGGCCCGCCACCCCAGCATCTTGTGCCCATATAAACCCCAGATCTCAGCTGGCAGAGGAACAAGTGGCTGAATGTCAAGAGAAGAAGAAGCAACTGAGCACCAGAGACTATGGATAGATGCAGCTTAACCTCAGAACAGCATGACTTCAGAGAGGAGCCCGAACAGAGATGGTAGGGCTTCTGGGAAGATCACCTTCTTCCTGCACCATCCCACTTCCAGCTCCCCTTCTGCTGAGAGCCACTTCCACCACTTAATAAAATCCTCTGCATTCATCACCTTTCAAACCATTCATGTGACCTGATTTTTCCTGGACCCCAGACAAGAATTCTGGATGCACTGACTGCAGGAATCCAAAAAGGCAGCCAAACCGACTCTTCATTGAGTTGTTTAACACTTAAGCCATCCACAGATGGCAAAGCTAAAAGAGAATTAATTATAACACAGCTCAAGATGCTGCCATGGGGACAGAAAGTGCACACCTGGGCCCTGGCAGCCACTTGCCTGCATGCTGCCCCCCATAAGATGTTGAGCCCTGTGAGTTTGAGAGAATAAAGTTTATCCTTGCTAGTGCCAAAGTGGCCTTCTGGATCCAGAACCAGAATGGACTTCATGCCACTGAACTGTACCCTTAAAAATGGTTACAGTGATTACATTTAGGCCGGGTGCAGTGGCTCGCACCTGTAATCCCAGCACTTTGGGAGGCTGAGGCGAGTGGATCACAAGGTCAGGAGATGGAGACCATCCTGGCTAACACGGTGAAACCCCGTCTCTAATTAGCTGGGCGTGGTGGTGGGCGCCTGTAGTCCCAGCTACTCAGGAGGCTGAGGCAGGAGAATGACGTGAACCCAGGAGGTAGAGCTTGCAGTGAGCCGAGTTCGAGCCACTGCACTCCAGCCTGGGCGACACAGTGAGACCCCTTCTCAAAAAAAAAAAAAAAAAGGTGATTAAATTTATATTGTATATATTACCCCAATAAATAAACACCTACATTTCTAGAGACCAGAAAATGAGGAAACTGCCAGGAAGATGGAAGAGAAAGAAGAATCATCCTCTTATAATAGAAATGTGTGTGAGAGTGCTGGTTCCCTGAGAATCAGAGATTCCTCACAAAGGGGGTGTCTTACCAGGAGAAGTTTTCAGACCCCAAATGGCCTCCTGAATTATTGGTGTTTCTGGCTTTTGTTGGTACCTTCCCCTTATTATCCCACTCCAAATGATTAACTTAAATTTTATTTCTGCCTGGTGTAAAGAGAATCAAGGGTCATAATTCATTCGTTTCTGAGAACATACAATTAATGACTTTTCTCGCAGAGAATGTCTGAAATTAGACTCCTGATGCACATCCTCTTTCCTTTTTATTTATTTATTTTTAATTTTAATTTTTATCTTAAGTTCTGGGGTACATGTGCAGGATGTGCAGGTTTGTTACACAGGTAAACATGTGCCATGGTGGTTTGTTGCACAAATCAATCCATCACCTAGGTATTAAGCTCTGCATCCATTAGCTGCTCCTCCTAATGCTCTCCATCCCCCCAACCAGGAGGAGAAAACACACACACCCTCTTTTCTTTTTTTTTTTTTTTATTTTCCAAGATGGAGTCTTGTTATGTCACCCAGGTTGGAGTGCCGTGGCGTGATCTTGGCTCACTGCAACCTCTGCCTCCTGGGTTCAAGAGATTCTCCTCCCTCAGCCTCCCAAGTAACTGGGATTACAGGGGCGCATCACTATGCCTGGCCAATTTTTTTTTTTTTTTAATTTTTAGTAGAGATGGAGATTCACCATGTTGCCCAGGCTGGTCTTGAACTCCTGACATCATGATCCACCCTCCTTGGCGTCCCAAATTGCTGTGATTACAGGAGTAAGCCAACGCACCCAGCCACACACCTTCTTGTCTATGTTCTCTTCCTTTTAGGATTCTTTCAAGGTAAATGACAACAAAATCATGGAGATATGTACACGAGAAACATGGCTTCTGTTCAGACATCTGGTTTCTCTCACTGCCTTAAGTGCTTGGAAATTTCCGTCTTCCATCCATCATCTCTACCATCATGAGTAAAACCAGTGTCATCTTTACACAACATGCAGAAGCTAAATTAAAATATATGAGGGTCAATTAATGCAGAAATTTCAATTCCCATACCAAATTGCACAATATTTCAAATTACAGCATAAAATATATCTTTAAGATTATGAACCATAAAAGAAAACAAGATCTCTCTGTATGTGCTGACATACAAGATCATTGATGACAGATTATTAATTGAAGTCATCATGTTGCAAACCATCTATGGATGCATAGAAAGATATCTGGAAGACTTTCACAGTTTTCTTTATACATTCTGTGTATTTGGATTCTTTGACAAATAGGTTAAACTTGTGTGTCTTAGCCCATTTGGGCTGCTATAATAAAATACCTGAGACTGAGCAAATTTTAAGAATGGAAATGTATTTCTTACAGTTCTGGAGGCTGGGAAGTCCAAAATCAAGGTGCTAGCAGATTCAGTGTCTGGGGCGGGTTGCTCTCTGCTTCCAAAATGGTGCCTTGTTGCTGTGCCCTCCTGCTGCAGAAATTCTGTATCCTCACATGGTAGAAGGTGAAAAGGCAGAAAAAGTCTAGCTAGGTCTCATTAGCCTTTTTATGAGGCACTAATACCATTCATGAGGGCAGAATAATCACCTTCCAGAGATCTCACTTCTTTATATCATCACCTTGGGCATTAAGTTCTAACAGATAAATTTTGGAAGGTCACAAGCATTCAGATCATAGCATTGTGTTAATACATGTTGCAAAAAAACCCTCCAGATATTTTGATTTGGACTCATGTTTAAAAGTGAAAGAGATTATGCCTTTTATAAGCTGGGCATGATGGCTCACACCTGTAATCCCAGCACTTTGGGAGGCCAAGTTGGGCAGATCACCTGAGGTGAGGAGTTTGAGACCAGCCTGGCCAACATGGCGAAACCCCATCTCTACTAAAAATACAAAAAATGGGGGGGCGGAGCAAGATGGCCGAATAGGAACAACTCCAGTCTCCAACTCCCAGCGCGAGCGACACAGAAGACCGGTGATTTCTGCATTTTCAACTGAGGTACTGGGGTCATCTCACTAGGGAGTGCCGGACAATCGGTGCTGGTCAGCTGCTGCAGCCTGACCAGCGAGAGCTGAAGCAGGGCGAGGCATCGCCTCACCTGGAAGCGCAAGGGGGAAGGGGATCCGTTTTCCTAGCCAGGGGAACTGAGACACACAACACCTGGAAAATCGGGTAACTCCCACCCCAATACTGCGCTGTAAGCATACAGGCATTCCAGGAGAATATATCCCACACCTGGCCGGGAGGGTCCCACGCCCACGAAGCCTCTCTCACTGCTAACACAGCAGTCTGCCGCGATCTATCCGCAAGGCAGCAGCGAGGCTGGGGGAGGGGCGCCCGCCATTGCTGAGTCTTAAGTAGGTAAACAAAGCCGCTGGGAAGCTCGAACTGGGTGGAGCTCACAGCAGCTCAAGGAAGCCTGCCTGTCTCTGTAGTCTCCACCTCTGGGGACAGCGCACAGCTGAAGACCAACAGGGGAAGTAGCGGGAGCCGGTGCAGACGCGAACGACTCTGTCTGACAGCTTTGGGGAGAGCCGCGGATCTCCCAACGCGGAGGTTGAGATCTGAGAACGGACAGACTGCCTGCTCAGGTGTGTCCCTGACCCTGAGTAGCCTAGCTGGGAGAAATCCCCCACTAGGGGCAGTCTGACACCCCACACCTCACAGGGTGGAGTACACCCCTGAGAGGACACTTCCAAAGGAAGAATCAGACAGGTACACTCGCTGTTCAGCAATATTCTATCTTCGGCAACCTCTGCTGCTGATACCCAGGCAAACAGGGTCTGGAGTGGACCTCAAGCAATCTCCAACAGACCAACAGAGAGTCCTTCTGACTGTCAGAAGGAAAACTATCAAACAGGAAGGACACCTATACCAAAACCCCATCAGTTCGTCACCACCATCAAAGACCAGAGACAGATAAAACCACAAAGATGGGGAAGAAGCAGGGCAGAAAAGCTGGAAATTCAAAAAATAAGAGCGCATCTCCCCCTGCAAAGGAGCGCAGCCCATCACCAGCAACGGATCAAAGCTGGTCAGAGAATGACTTGGACGAGAGGAGAGAAGAAGGCTTCAGTCCATCAAACTTATCAGAGCTAAAGGAGGAATTACGTACCCAGCGCAAAGAAACTAAAACTCTTGAAAAAAGAGTGGAAGAATTGACAGCTAGACTCATTAATGCAGAGAAGATCATAAACGAAATGACAGAGATGAAAACCATGACACGAGAAATACGTGACAAATGCACAAGCTTCAGTAACCGACTCGATCAACTGGAAGAAAGAGTATCAGCGATTGAAGATCAAATGAATGAAATGAAGCGAGAAGAGAAACCAAAAGAAAAAAGAAGAAAAAGAAATGAGCAAAGCCTGCAAGAAGTATGGGATTACGTAAAAAGACCAAATCTACGTCTGATTGGGGTGCCTGAAAGTGAGGGGGAAAATGGAACCAAGTTGGAAAACACTCTTCAGGATATCATCCAGGAGAACTTCCCCAACCTAGTAGGGCAGGCCAACATTCAAATTCAGGAAATACAGAGAACGCCACAAAGATACTCCTCCAGAAGAGCAACTCCAAGACACATAATTGCCAGATTCACCAAAGTTGAAATGAAGGAAAAAATCTTAAGGGCAGCCAGAGAGAAAGGTCGGGTCACCCACAAAGGGAAGCCCATCAGACTAACAGCAGATCTCTCGGCAGAAACTCTACAAGCCAGAAGAGAGTGGGGGCCAATATTCAACGTTCTTAAAGAAAAGAATTTTCAACCCAGAATTTCATATCCAGCCAAACTAAGTTTCATAAGTGAAGGAGAAATAAAATCCTTTACAGATAAGCAAATGCTTAGAGATTTTGTCACCACCAGGCCTGCCTTACAAGAGACCCTGAAGGAAGCCCTAAACATGGAAAGGAACAACCGGTACCAGCCATCGCAAAAACTTGGCAAAATGTAAAGACCATCGAGGCTAGGAAGAAACTGCATCAACTAACGAGCAAAATAACCAGATAATATCATAATGGCAGGATCAAGTTCACACATAACAATATTAACCTTAAATGTTAATGGACTAAATGCGCCAATTAAAAGACACAGACTGGCAAACTGGATAAAGAGTCAAGACCCATCAGTCTGCTGTATTCAGGAGACCCATCTCACATGCAGAGACATACATAGGCTCAAAATAAAGGGATGGAGGAAGATCTACCAAGCAAATGGAGAACAAAAAAAAGCAGGGGTTGCAATCCTAGTCTCTGATAAAACAGACTTTAAACCATCAAAGATCAAAAGAGACAAAGAAGGCCATTACATAATGGTAAAGGGATCAATTCAACAGGAAGAGCTAACTCTCCTAAATATATATGCACCCAATACAGGAGCACCCAGATTCATAAAGCAAGTCCTTAGAGACTTACAAAGAGACTTAGACTCCCATACAATAATAATGGGGGACTTCAACACTCCGCTGTCAACATTAGACAGATCAACGAGACAGAAAGTTAACAAGGATATCCAGGAATTGAACTCATCTCTGCACCAAGCGGACCTAATAGACATCTATAGAACTCTCCACCCCAAATCAACAGAATATACATTCTTCTCAGCACCACATCACACTTATTCCAAAATTGACCACATAATTGGAAGTAAAGCACTCCTCAGCAAATGTAAAAGAACAGAAATTATAACAAACTGTCTCTCAGACCACAGTGCAATCAAACTAGAACTCAGGACTAAGAAACTCAATCAAAACCGCTCAACTACATGGAAACTGAACAACCTGCTCCTGAATGACTACTGGGTACATAACGAAATGAAAGCGGAAATAAAGATGTTCTTTGAAACCAATGAGAACAAAGATACAACATACCAGAATCTCTGGGACACATTTAAAGCAGTGTGTAGAGGGAAATTTATAGCACTAAATGCCCACAAGAGAAAGCAGGAAAGATCTAAAATTGACACTCTAACATCACAATTAAAAGAACTAGAGAGGCAAGAGCAATCACATTCAAAAGCTAGCAGAAGGCAAGAAATAACTAAGATCAGAGCAGAACTGAAGGAGATAGAGACACAAAAAACCCTCCAAAAAATCAATGAATCCAGGAGTTGGTTTTTTGAAAAGATCAACAAAATTGACAGACCGCTAGCAAGGCTAATAAAGAAAAAAAGAGAGAGGAATCAAATAGATGCAATAAAAAATGATAAAGGGGATATCACCACTGACCCCACAGAAATACAAACTACCATCAGAGAATACTATAAATGCCTCTACGCAAATCAACTAGAAAATCTAGAAGAAATGGATAATTTCCTGGACACTTACACTCTCCCAAGGCTAAACCAGGAAGAAGTTGAATCCCTGAATAGACCAATAGCAGGCTCTGAAATTGAGGCAACAATTAATAGCCTACCCACCAAAAAAAGTCCAGGACCAGATGGATTCACAGCTGAATTCTACCAGAGGTACAAGGAGGAGCTGGTACCATTCCTTCTGAAACTATTCCAATCAATAGAAAAAGAGGGAATCCTCCCTAACTCATTTTATGAGGCCAACATCATCCTGATACCAAAGCCTGGCAGAGACACAACAAAAAAAGAGAATTTTAGACCAATATCCCTGATGAACATTGATGCAAAAATCCTCAATAAAATACTGGCAAACCGGATTCAGCAGCACATCAAAAAGCTTATCCACCATGATCAAGTGGGCTTCATCCCTGGGATGCAAGGCTGGTTCAACATTCGCAAATCAATAAACGTAATCCAGCATATAAACAGAACCAAAGACAAGAACCACATGATTGTCTCAATAGATGCAGAAAAGGCTTTTGACAAAATTCAACAGCCCTTCATGCTAAAAACGCTCAATAAATTCGGTATTGATGGAACGTACCTCAAAATAATAAGAGCTATTTATGACAAACCCACAGCTAATATCATACTGAATGGGCAAAAACTGGAAAAATTCCCTTTGAAAACTGGCACAAGACAGGGATGCCCTCTCTCACCACTCCTATTCAACATAGTGTTGGAAGTTCTGGCTAGGGCAATCAGGCAAGAGAAAGAAATCAAGGGTATCCAGTTAGGAAAAGAAGAAGTCAAATTGTCCCTGTTTGCAGATGACATGATTGTATATTTAGAAAACCCCATCGTCTCAGCCCAAAATCTCCTTAAGCTGATAAGCAACTTCAGCAAAGTCTCAGGATACAAAATTAATGTGCAAAAATCACAAGCATTCTTATACACCAGCAACAGACAAGCAGAGAGCCAAATCAGGAATGAACTTCCATTCACAATTGCTTCAAAGAGAATACAATACCTAGGAATCCAGCTTACAAGGGATGTAAAGGACCTCTTCAAGGAGAACTACAAACCACTGCTCAGTGAAATCAAAGAGGACACAAACAAATGGAAGAACATACCATGCTCATGGATAGGAAGAATCAATATCGTGAAAATGGCCATACTCCCCAAGGTTATTTATAGATTCAATGCCATCCCCATCAAGCTACCAATGAGTTTCTTCACAGAATTGGAAAAAACTGCTTTAAAGTTCATATGGAACCAAAAAAGAGCCCGCATTGCCAAGACAATCCTAAGTCAAAAGGACAAAGCTGGAGGCGTCACGCTACCTGACTTCAAACTATACTACAAGGCTACAGTAACCAAAACAGCATGGTACTGGTACCAAAACAGAGATATAGACCAATGGAACAGAACAGAGTCCTCAGAAATAATACCGCACATCTACAGCCATCTGATCTTTGACAAACCTGAGAGAAACAAGAAATGGGGAAAGGATTCCCTATTTAATAAATGGTGCTGGGAAAATTGGCTAGCCATAAGTAGAAAGCTGAAACTGGATCCTTTCCTTACCCCTTATACGAAGATTAATTCAAGATGGATTAGAGACTTAAATGTTAGACCTAATACCATAAAAACCCTAGAAGAAAATCTAGGTAGTACCATTCAGGACATAGGCATTGGCAAGGACTTCATGTCTAAAACACCAAAAGCAACGGCAGCAAAAGCCATAATTGACAAATGGGATCTAATTAAACTAAAGAGCTTTTGCACAGCAAAAGAAACTACCATCAGAGTGAACAGGCAACCTACAGAATGGGAGAAAATTTTTGCAACCTACTCATCTGACAAAGGGCTAATATCCAGAATATACAAAGAACTCAAACAAATATACGAGAAAAAAACAAACAACCCCATCAAAAAGTGGGGAAAGGATATGAACAGACATTTCTCAAAAGAAGATGTTCATACAGCCAACAGACACATGAAAAAATGCTCATCATCACTGGCCATCAGAGAAATGCAAATCAAAACCACAATGAGATACCATCTCACACCAGTTAGAATGGCAATCATTAAGAAGTCAGGAAACAACAGGTGTTGGAGAGGATGTGGAGAAATAGGAACACTTTTACACTGTTGGTGGGATTGTAAACTAGTTCAACCATTATGGAAAAGAGTATGGCAATTCCTCAAGGATCTAGAACTAGATGTACCATATGACCCAGCCATCCCACTACTGGGTATATACCCAAAGGATTATAAATTAGTCTACTACAAAGACACATGTACACATATGTTTATTGCGGCACTATTCACAATAGCAAAGACTTGGAATCAACCCAAATGTCCATCTGTGACAGACTGGATTAAGAAAATGTGGCACATATACACCATGGAATACTATGCAGCCATAAAAAAGGATGAGTTTGCGTCCTTTGTAGGGACATGGATGCAGCTGGAAACCATCATTCTTAGCAAACTATCACAAGAAGAGAAAACCAAACACCGCATGTTCTCACTCATAGGTGGGAACTGAACAATGAGATCACTTGGACTCGGGAAGGGGAACATCACACACTGGGGTCTATCATGGGGAGGGGGGAGGGGGGAGGAGGGAGGGATTGCATTGGGGAGTTATACATGATATAAATGATGAATTGATGGGTGCTGACGAGTTGATGGGTGCAGCACACCAACATGGCATAAGTATACATATGTAACAAACCTGCACGTTATGCACATGTACCCTAGAACTTAAAGTATAAAAAAAAAATATATATATATATATATATATATATATATATATATATTTTGATTTTATTTAGACATCCAAAAAAAAAAAAAAAAAAAAAAAAAAAAAAAAAAAAAAAACAAAAAATTAGCTGAGCATGTTGGCACATGCCTGTAATCTCAGCTACTTGGAAGACTGAGGCATGAGAATCACTTGAACCTGGGAGGCAGGTGTTACAGTGAGCCAAGATTGCACCACTGCACTCCAGCCTGGGTGACAGAGTGAGATTTGACTCAAAAAAAAAAAAAAAAAAAAAGAAGGTTATGCCTTTTATCTTCATGTCTCTATTCTCAGCATGGAACAGACATCTTACTGATATGTTCTCAATTTGTATTTCTAAAAGCATGAATGAATGACATGACAACATGGCATGTAGTGCCTTATCAGCCTGAGCAACTGGGGACTCTCAATATTTGAATGCACAATGAACATACATTTACTGTATTTAGGAATAGGTAAGCTGGTACTTGTTAAAAAGTAGAGTTTATAAGAATAATATATGTAAGACTCATTTAAAAAAGCTGTTTGGAGAACTACAAACAGGTCTTAAGAATAACATGGATTAAATAGTGGCAGAGGAAACATTTAGAATGAAGGAATTTGGGTGCATGGTGGTAAAGTCAACTGAGTGAATAGTTCCAGATTGAAGAAAGGGTGTTGAAGAAGTAGTGACTTTATATACATTAGGAATTTTTCTTACTCTGTTTAATTTTTTTTCTTATTTGTTAAGGCCAGTCAACAGATTATCTGAGAAAGCTAAATAACAAATAGCAGAACAACAAAATGAGAAACGAGGGCACATACTTCTGAGAAAATACATTTTAAGACAGCAATTCATGCTCCAAATTAACAAATATACAAAATAAGACTTTGTGTCAGAATCTAGTCTTAGTGGGACAAGCAGGAAAATTTAAAAGTTCAACATAGCATCATCTTGTAAAGGGTTTTCCACAAAGAAACAGTAACTTCAGTATGAAGTAGTCTTGTTAACCCAACAGGCATCATTTTCAGGTCCTGATGTAATTTATGGAATGTCTTTACACATCGTAGTTTGTTTTTGTTTTTTGTTTTCTTTGTGTGTGTTTTCTTTGTCAAAGATCTCTTTGAATGAAGGAAGGCCACAGGCGTTATCTCAGTTCTGAACCCTTGAGTAATGGAGGCTGATTGATACTGAACATCGCTAAATTCCCATACAAACACAAGATAGAGACCACTAACATATCCCACTATTATTTTATTCCCATTTAAGTGCATGCTTGTCTATATTCTGCAGCCTCTAAAATTAATAACATGTATTAAGGCATATATTTGAACGTCATTTGGGTAGCCTTTTTCTTAATAATTTTCCCAAAATTGTGTTTTTTAAGACATGTATTTCTTTATTTGAAATTTTTTATTTCCATAGGATTTTGGGGAACAGATGGTATTTGGTTATATAAGTTCCTTAGTGATGATTTGGTGAGATTTCGGTGCACCCATCATCCAAGCAGTATACACTAAACCCAATTTGTAGTCTTTTATCCCTCACTCCCCTCCTACCCTTTCTCCCCAGCCCCCAAAGTCCATTGTATCATTCTTATGCCTTTGCATCCTCATAGCTTCGCTCCCATTTATGAATGAGAACATATGATGTTTGGTTTGCCATTCCTGAGTTGCTTCCCTTAGAACAATAGTCTCCAGTTCCATCCAGGGTGCTGCGAATGCCATTAACTCATTCCTTTTTATGGCTGAGTAGTATTCCATTGGATATATAAACCACAGTTTCTTTATCCATTTGTTGATTGATAGGCAATTGTTTAAGACACACATTTCTAACAGTAAACATGGCTACACACTGTGCTATATAGGTAGCATTGCATTTTTATGGGAAAATAGTGTCTATAGCATAATAAGACTTATTTTACTACACAGTCCATTGTCCAACTACCACCTCTTGGTGAGCTGAGCTGTGGAAATGTGACACAAAGGAGTGGCCTGGGATCTGAAGGCAAAAGACAGGCTCTGCTGTCCTGTTTCTATAGGACAATTAATTGTGGTCAAACTTCTGCCTAAAGCAAGTGAGTTCTCATTAGAAGCACCAGTGCAGGGAATTCAAAATGATTCTTGGATGACATGGGGTATCTCTCAGTGCTTCTCAATGTCAGCGGGAGTGGGCCTTACCAACCCCTTGAGATCATGTAAAAATGCAGATTCCGACTGAGAGGCTGAGGTTTGACAGCGAAAACCCACTCCCACCAATGGCTGCTGTTGCTGATGCCAGAACCGCACTTTGAGTAGCAAGGACCTAGGGTGGCTCTGGAAGGTTTTTTGGTCAGAGCCAGGCTGTGCTGTTTGTTCAACGACTGCCCACTAAATGGGACCATTTGAACACACCAGTAACATGTCCAGGCAAAATAAAATCCTATTATGTTGTTTATCAACTTTAATTGAGATAGTTAGGTGTTATAAAATTGATCCTTTAGCGTGTACGCTTCAGTGTTTTCTTAGTATATTCACAGGGGAGTGCAACCGTCAACACTATCTGTTCCACAACGTTTTCATCACCCCCGAAAGAAACTACGCACTTAATAGCAGCTGCTTTTCATGTTCCTGCACCAGCATTGCAAAAAATAATCTCCTTCCTGTCACTACTGATTGTCATTTCATATAAATGGAATTTCATATTCTGGGCATTCCATATCAATTTCATGTAAATAGAACCTTGCAGACTGTCTTTTGCGATTGGCTAATTTCACTTAGCATAAAGTTTTCTTTGCATGTTTCAAATGCTTAATATTATGAATAATTCTAGTATAGATGGTAGAAAAATACCACTGCCAAAATAGGATATATGATATATATAATATTCATAAATAATCTCCACATAACTATGTATAATCTATGTATTATACAATTTTTTTACAAAATAGTTTGGTGATTGGTGTAACACTTAAAGAAAATTCCATTTTATTAAAAACGTGATGGTATTACTTTGAGAGTAATATGTAAATATAATTATATATAATAGAGATTGTAATTACATATAACTTCATATTACATGAATATAGATTGTGTTATAATCCATAATATAATATATGTTAAATATATGTATTATAAAACATTATAATATGTAACATAAATCATAATATATATTATCTATATGCAACTGATATAATCTATAATGATTTCTATTTTCTATATTACAAAAATATATTAAATATATGTTATATATTATAAGATTTACAATATAAAGTTATATATATTATAAAATATGTATTTAAATGTCATATATTTATGTTATATATAAGTACATATTATATATTATATACTTATAATGTGTATATGTATTATATAACATATAATATTATAACATAATCATGTTATACAACTGTGAACCTTACTGGACATTATATATGTTATAATATGTGTTATATAATACATATACACAATATTATAACATAATTATGTTATAATATGTGTTACATATTATAATATTATGTAACATATATTAATGCAAATATATATAATGTAATGTGTATATGTATTATATGTATACTTATATATAAATATAAATACTCCTATAATACAATAATATAAATATTGCATATAACATAATGTGTATATGTACATGTGTATACTTATATATAAATACTATATATAAATAAATGAAATATACATATATAAATAAGTGTAATATATAGAAATATTATATATGTACACTTATATATAAATATAATATACATATATAAATTAATTTAATATAAATATAATATAGAAATATTATATTAATTTATATATGTATAATATATATTATTCATATATTAATTATATTATATATTATATAATATTATATTATATTAATATAATATTTCTATATTATATTATATTAATATAATATTTCTATATTATATTTATGTTAAATTAATTTTATATATAATATTTATATAAATATATAAATATTATATTTAAATGAATATATAAATATATGAAGAATATGTTAACACAATATATAAATATATTTATATTATGTACTTATAATGTAAATACACATTATAATGTGTATATGAATTATATATGTATACTTATATATAAATACTATGTATAAATAAATATAATATATATACAATTAAATTTATATGTGTATATTTCATTTATATAAAGGAATACATATGTAATATGTAAATATTAGATAATATTTAACATTGTGTAATGATATGTGTTGTCATATCAAGTAATTGTGTATTTATGTGTGTGTGTATGTGTGTGTGTGTGGTGTGAACATATATAAGGTCCAATAAGGTTCACAGTCTCACACAGAGAACATGGGCATAATGGAAATAGGTATTTCATATTTTGAGCTGATGCCACTAAAAGCGTTCTCTCTCAGACCTGACAGTGGATAGCTGTTTCTGTGCATTGTTGCAGATTTCCATACGTTTCAAACACAGCCTTCAAATGCTATGCTTAACATGTACGTAGGCATCAACCAAGAGATACTCAAACAAAAATCCTTTTTAAAATTGGTAGCCTAATTCTAGATGTCTAGTTTTCACCCTTCCTTGTATTTTACAACCTCCCTCTCTTTTCTTCTATTACTTGAAGAATGCTGCTGCAAAACCATTCTGGGCTTATTTTCCTCCAAATCACTTAATAGTCCAATAATAACTATAGACATTGTGAATTAGTTTGGTTGATAAAATCTGTTTTCTCCTCCCCATGGTGGTAGAAAAAGAACAAAATTATTTTAACAATTGCAACTGGTTACTTTAATCACACATATTGATACATTCTCGAGTAAGGTATAAATTGGGTAATGGATTTTCCCGGATTATTTCCCTCACATTTTTAGTAATATGAAATTTTCTTTCAATCACCAAACTATTATTTTGTGTAAAAATCACTTGATAAAAGAAAAATGTTCCGACTTCATTAGCTTTGAGTGCTGGATATTTGGCTAAATTATCCTGCCTATAACTGAGTTTGACAGCCCGGTACAAAATGCAAAACCAACAATTTTCCTTGAAAGATCGATCCTTCATTGAGGTTTATTACAGCGAGGAAATATTGCTTCTTAGATACTTTTCCATCTTCTTTCCATCAGTAACACCATTCTCGGTTTCTAGTAATAGCCTGTGATGGGTTATTAGATAAATGCCTTTTTAATGTAGAGAATCCAGGTGTAGTGGTCAAATACTATGATTGAGTAGCTTTCATCTCTCAGCTTCGTTAAGCAGGGACTGGGTATAATGCTCTTTTCTTACTTATTCTGCTTGGGCTGCCAACCTTTTCCTGTGGCTGTGAATGATGACAGCACATCCATTATTTTATGAAAATACAGAGATATTTCCATCTCTGTGTTACGTACTTCTCTATTCCCAAAGATTGGCAATTGGGAAAGCCGCTTCCGTGCTACCGACGCTAACTCACCTCCATTTTCTTCCCTAGCAGACATTTCCAAAATTGGCATAAAAATTCAGAATTGCTAATCATAGGTTTCCATTGATTCAGATTATGTTTTGTCTCTCTTTAAGCGTTTACTCTTGGAGGCATGGACAAAACTCAGGACATCGATGATAATCTGTAAAACATTCAATGACGACAGTAATACCTAACCGATTTCCTTTTCAAAGCCACATAACTGTAATTCTCACTCATCTGAAGAGATTCCAATGTGCTGGACAGCAGGCTCCTCATAAGAAATGAGAAATTACTCAGGTGTTGAATCACAGTTGACTGACACATCATTAAACACTCATTATTAGGATGGCTGAAAGCAGCCTCTTTTTTAAGCTTCAGATTTATATGTTCATACACAGGAAAGGAAACCACAAGATTCTTATGAGCTTGGAATTTTTCTTAGCAGCTGAGCAATGAGGGAAGGGATTGGTAAGTGTACCCAAGCTCCAGGGAATATATCTAGTGCAAATTTTATCTATCTTAAAGTGGAATTCACATCCCCAATGTCTTTCAACAGGTAAATGCATGAACTGCAGTGCATCCAGCAATGGAACACAACACCCAAAAGAAAGGAGCTACAAAGCCCTGAGAGACACAAAGGAAACTAAAATGCATATTACTAAGTGGAAGAAGCCAGTCTGAAAAGGCTGCATATCTTATAGGAACATTCTGGAGAACCATGAAGATAGTAAAAAGATCAGTGGTTCCCAGGAATTGGGGAGAGAAAGGGATGAATAGATGGAGAACAGGATTTTTAGGGTGGTGAAACTATTCTTTGTGATGCTATAATGAAGGGTACGTGCAATTTTACATCTATCCAAACCCACAGAATGTGCAACACCAATAATGAATCCTACTATAAACTACTATGGACTTAAGATGATAATGACATTCCCAGGTTGGTCCATCAATCGCAAAACATGTACCACTCTGGTGGGGGATGTTGATAGTGAGGGACGTTGTACGTATGTAAGGTTAAGAGATATATAGGTGGGCAGACATGGTGGCTCATGCCTGTAATTCCAGAACTTTGAGAGGTTGAGAGGGGCAGATGGCTTGAGCCCAGGAGTTCCAGACCAGCCATGGGCAACAAGGCAAAACCCCGTCTCTACCAAAAAAAAAAAAAAAAAAATGCAAAACAAACAAAAAAAAAACATTAGCCAAGCATGGTGGTATGCACCTGGAGTCCCAACTACTTGGGAAGCTGAGGCAGCAGGACTACCTGAGCCTGGGAGGTAGAGACTGCTGTGAACCATGATCGTGCCACTGCACTCCAGCCTAGGTGATAGTGAGATCCTGTCTCAAAACAAAAACAAAATAAAACAGATATGGGTGATCTCTGTATTTTCCACTCAATTTTGCTGTAAAGCTAAAACTGCTTTTAAAGTTTCAAAAGAATAATAATAACATAAAAACAACAAAAAAAAGTCTATGAGTTTTGGATGAAATTGGTTGTCCTGGGAATCATGAGTTTGCTAGGATTTTGAAATAGGTTGCTGCCTTGGGAGAGAGGTTAGATAAAATGGTTTTGTCAATTTACTGCTTGAAAATTATACGGTCATATGTAAACTTTCTTTTTCTTGGGGTATCCAGGCCACTATTTAAAGAATTCTAGGAAGTAATTTAAAAGCAAATCTTTTTTTTTTTGGCTGGGTGTGGTGGCTCACACCTGTAATCCCAACACTTTGGGAGGCCGAGGCGGGCAGATCACGAGGTCAGGAGTTTGAGACCAGACTGGCCAACATGGTGAAACCCTGTCTCTACTAAAAATACAAAAATAAGCTGGGCGTGGTGGTGAGCGCCTGTAGTCCCAGCTACTCAGGAGGTTGAGGCAGGAGAATCGCTTGAACCCGGGAAGCGGAGGTTGCAGTGAGCAGAGTTTGTGCCACTACACTCCAACCTGGTGACAGAGTAAGACTCCATCTCAAAATAAATAAATAAAATGTAAAAAGTAAGTCTTTTTAAAGATGGAGAGAAAAATGCATGGGCTTTGAAATGAAGAAAATAAAACTATTAGTGAAGCACCTAAAGATTATTGTTGCCTGGAAATCATTTTTAACCCATTCTTAATGACGGCATTCTATTTTTTCAATAGTCCACATTAAATGCTGGAAACCATTCTACTGTGGCTTCACAGTATAATCAATTACGCAAGCACAGTAGCATGGCAGTATGATGAATTATGGAAATTAATTGATATCCTATCACACATTTTAGTCTTGAAGTTGAAAATGATCCCTGTCCATGTTCCTGAAACAGATTTGAGACTTACACGGAATGATGAACATTCTAAATACGTAAACCTTGATGTTTGGAAGAGTATCTGCAGCTGGACCATCTCATAGATGTAAGAGAATCTCTTTGTGACATGCTTTGTTCCACTCTGGTTGACCATTTCAGTCTCTATCTTATTAAAAAAAAAATGATTAAAATCATACTTTGCTCAATAGCTAGAAATCTAACCTAGAAAATCTCTAATGTTATAAGCATATATATTATTCTATGTGCTTAAACATTTTTTGATTATGAAGAGTTAACATTTCCAGTAGCTGGTATATTTAAAAGGGGAGAGTGGAAAAGAAAGTAGAAACAGGAAGCATGGGGCACTAGAGTGAGTTCAGATTGTCTCTATTCCTTTGCAATAGCTTTCCATTGCAAATATGGAAATATATCATTTTAGAAAATGATTGTTAATATATAGACGACATCTTTTAACACGGTCTGTTCATAAGAACTGATAATAAAACTCTGGATAGCTGAGTGAGTGTTTATTTTTGCTCACTGCTTTCCTTCCTACTAAGATGTCATAATTCTTCAATGTGTGTCAACATGTGCAGGAGATAATAGTACAAGATGCTGTATGTGAGAGAATTTGAAAGCATTAAAGCAAATAATGTATTACAAAATGTGTAACTTTTGCACTCATTTACAATATTCTGCAAAGGAGAATCCTTCATACATATCTTCAACTTTATTTTCCCTAGCCAAGGATCAAAAGTATACACTATAAACTGTGTACTTTTTAAATGACGTGAGAAAGCATGCCTTCAGTCAGCCTGGTTTTAGAAGATCGGTGTTTTCACCATGCTAGTAGATAGAATACTCCTCAAATTTGCAATGCTTCCATCCAAAAATACAAACGAGCTCCACAAATACAGGATCTAAAAATAAACAGGGGTGTTTTCAAATAAATCCCTGTATGTGTTCACTGTGACATACATTACCAGACAATTGAGGGGTCCTCCTTTATGAACCACATGTTAGAGATCAGATTTCCACAACATGTAAGCCAAAAGTTCTTTGTCTTTCAACAAAAAAATATGGATATGAAACAAAAACAGTATGCTCATTTTTAGGCAAAAAGCAAGTCTAACTCACCCTTCCCCAAACAAGCCAAACCATATAAAAGCTCTTGGCCCACGGCTGCAGATGACATTGTGGAGGAAGTTTGTTTTGGTTATAACGTAAAATTTAGTTTTTAGTAGTCCCTATCTCTTCCCCACGAAATTTGCCCAAGCTTTCAAGAGTTTTAAAAATATTTTCCAGAAGGCTTTTGTGTACAAACCAAGCCAGGCAGCTCACTCTGGTTATACAATTCTTGGCTTAAGCTGTACATTGGGCACTGAATTGGAGGCAGATGTTCAGAAAAGATTTGGGTGATAATAATTAATGACTTCATGATGATAAAATGTTCCTGCCTAAATTATAACATTCATGATACTCTCCCACCACCTTATTTTGCTATTAGAGAATAGTTTGAAATAATGCAACATTGGCCATGTTTGGATTTTTCTAGAATCAAAATAGACTCAAGATGGAGTACTGTGGATCAATTTCTGGGCAACTGGCCTGTCTCCCATCCCTTTAGTCTGTCTGAATCTTTCAAGGAATCTTTCAAGGGAATGAAGCTGCTTTTTAACATCAGTCATTGCAATAAATGAGTTATTTACTGGGTTGTTAGAACAAAAGATAAATATTTTTTAACTTTTAAGTTTAGAGATACATGTGCAGGTTTTTATATAGGTAAACACGTGTCATGGGGGTTTGTTGTACAGATTATTTCATCACCCAGTTATTAAGCCTAGTACCCATTAATTATTTTTCTTGATCCCCTCCCTCTTCCCACCCTCCACCCTCCATTAGGCCCCAGTGTGTATTGTTCCCCTCTACATAGGTGTTGTCCATGTGTTCTCATTATTTAGCTCCCACTTACAAGTGAGAACATATGGTATTTTTTTTTCTGTTACTACATTAATTTGCAAAAGACAGTGGCCTCCAACTCCGTCCATGTTCCTGCAAAACACATGATCTCGTTCTTTTTTATGGCTGCATAGTATTACATGGTGTATATGTACCACATTTTCTTTATCCACTCTAAATCATTGATGGGCAGGTTGATTCCATGTCTTTGTTATTGTGAATAGTGCTGCAATGAACATACACATGCATGTGTTTTTATAATACAATAACTTATATTCACAAGGGGGAAATACAGAAATAATCAATTTTCTTCTTCTAAACAAGAATGCAAAAAAATTACAATCACTTGTTTTCTCTGTGAAGAGGTTGGGTTCAAATGTGCTGTGAACAGCTTTTCCTGATCTTACAGTTTTCAGGATTGATTTTGACCCTAAGACACCATGTCAACGAAGGACATATTTATCATTACTGCACATCTGCTGACCTTTAGTCCATTTTATTAAGGTTTATTAATGTTTTTCCACCCACAGCTCTTATGCATCAGACCAAGAAAAATTTATTCCTGGTGTCTCTTTTTAATGCCATTACCTCTGAAATGGTGGTGGTAGAAGCTCAGGTTCAACATGCTGGTGCTGTTTGCTAATGCAAACCATTAAAACATGTCAATGATCAGAGAGTTTTTACAAGTCCCAAAGTGACACAGATGGATTTTAAATCTGAAACAAAAAGACTTTCCACTGAAACTTTCAGTATTAGAACATCCAGCCTTCTTTTCACCCATCTCTGTATATGCGTGTGTGTGAAGGCACACACAGCCACACTCATTTACAATATTCTGCAAAGGAGAGTCCTTCATAGGTATCTTCAACTTTATTTGCCCTAGCCAAGGTTCAGCTATCACCAGCAAAAAAAAAAAAAAAAAAAAAAAAAATCACAGCTATCATCGTGTCATTGCCTTTTACAGAGGGGAGATGTCACCTTCACCTAAGCACTCAGGCATAGCTTTTCAACTGCATTTGGAGTGAAAAATATTATACGAGGGTATGAAGAGTGGTGTGGGTGTGGGCAGGCTGTCTAATAGAGCTGAAACTTTCCCTTTGCCATGCAAAATGCAGGAAAACGATGGCACAGTATTAACATAGCTATTGAGGAAGAATATCTGTGACCTTCTGTGTTATATCCGGTAAGGGTTCCAGGTGCAAATGTGGCAAACACCTACTTTAGGATATAAAAGTATTCACAGATAAATAAATTTTTGATATATTCATTGTTTAAAAAAATTAGTAGAACATGGTTGGGCGCGGTGACTCATGCCTGTAATCCCAGCACTTTAGGAGGCCGAGGTGGGCGGATCACCTAAGGCTGGGAGTTCAAAACCAGCCTGACCAACATGGAGAAACCCCGTCTCTGCTAAAAATACAAAATTAGCCAGAGTGGTGACGCATGCCTGTAATCCCAGCTACTCGGGAGGCTGAGACAGGAGAATCGCTTGAACCCAGGAGGCAGAGCTTGCGGTGAGCCGTGATCGCGCCATTGCACTGCAGACTGGGCAACAAGAGCGAAACTCCATCTCAAAAAAAAAAAAAAAAAAAATTAGTAAAACATATGTAGAAATAGAGAAAAATGAAGAAGAACTTAGGACGAACAATGAAAAAGACATATTCAATGAGTCAAAATTGATACATATCAAATACTTCTGGAAATAAAAGATACAATGAAATGCCAAAATAGTCAAACTTTTACAAAATTATGTGCATAGCTTATATATAATTAATATATATAAAATGTAGCACAAAATATAATTTAGATCAATCTAAATCATGAATGTATATGGTTAAAAATGAAATGTTAAAATTTATAAAATTCATATATATGAAACACATAAAATTTATACTATATAATATATAATTGTAGTACACAATAAAACAGATCAATCTAAATTATGACTATAGGTAAAAAATGAGAACTATAATGTTAAAATGAATACAATTTATATGTATACAATTTTTAATGCAATTTATATTATATACAATTTACATATACAAGCATACCAGCACAAAATAAAACAAGTTAATCCAAATTATTACTGTACATAAAAAATGAGAACTAAAATGTTAAAAGGCAATGATTTTAGCATTATATTAAAGATAATACAAAATGCGTGACTTCATGGTTTTAGGGATTTGCTCTAAGTTTTTTTTTTTTTCTTTTTCTTTCTTTTTTTTTTTTTTTTTAAAGAGAGTCTTGTTCTGTTGCTCAGGCTGGAGTGCAGTGGGATGATCACAGCTCACTGCAGCCTTGACCTTCCCAGGGCTCAAGCAATCGTACCACCTGAGCCTCCTGAGTAGCTGGGACTACAGGCCTGAGCCACCACACCTGGCTAACCTTGACTTGTCTTTCTTTTTCTTTTCTTGTCTTTTCATTTTTTCTTTTTGTATTCTTTGTAGAGATGGGGCCTCACTTTGTTTCCCAGGCTGGTCTTGAACTCCCAAGCTCAAGTGCTCCTCCTGCCTCAGCCTCCCGAGTAGCTGGTACTACAGGACTGTGCCACCACGCCTGGCTAAGTTTTCTTTTTTCTTTTCTATTTTCTTTTGTATTCTTTGTAGAGATGGGATCTCACTTTGTTTCCCAGGCTGGTCTTGAATTCCTGAGCTCAAGTGATCCTTCTGCCCCTTCCTCAAAGTACTGGGATTACAGGCATGGGCCAGCATGCCCAGCCTCCTCTGAGTTAAAAAGTATGTTGAGCATTTGATTGCACATTAATATAGTTAAGCATATGAGCAAATGATCTCCATTTCGTATATAAGCCTAACTTGATAGGAGTCAAGGCATGAGGCAGCAATGTTCCAAATTAATTAAGTTTAACAGCACTTAGTATTATAAATGTCATTTCTTTACCCCTTAATATTTACGAGACACTGGGAAAGCTCTTATCTCAAATTATTTTATTCCATTCTCATTGCAGCCCTATACAGTAGATAACCTCATACAGATTTTCACAGATGTTGAAGCTGAGTTCAAAGAGATGTTGAAGCTGAGTTCAAAGAGATGTTGCTCATGTTCAACCCACAGCAGATCGATATCCTCAATTACTCTATTAATAAATAATAAAAATAAATTAAAATGCTGTTTTTATACATACTTGCTGTTTCTTAGTAAACCAGGAATATGATCATTCTTTATATTTTATATATATGTATGCGAAAGCACTATCTAATATAACATACAAGTAATATAGTTGAATTACTCCATATTTATGAAGAGCTATAATTTAATCAACTGTACCCAATTTTTATCAGTTTTATTCTACATGAACTACCTAATGTGATATCTGACCAATAATTAAAATGATTGGCAAGAGATTGTAAAAATCATGATGTAGGTAATGTCATTGTCTCTTAGAACATCCCACATAATCTATTTGAAACTATTTAAGGACCTTAAGTGCATTTACTAAAATACACAGGTAAAAACCAATTTCTATTGCTTGCCGTAAGGAACAAGACTATTCTGTCTGAAATTAATTTGGTAAAAAGAAATTACTGCATCATGACTGTCAAAGTATAAGATCCTGAGAATAAAATGAATATGGAATACATGGAACTTCTTGAAGTAAATGAAAATGTTTCTAAAACACCAAAAAAATGTTGAAAAACAAACAGCTATAAAATGACCCAACAGCTATGAAGAGCGTAGAAGGACTTTTAAGAGCTATGTCTGACATATTCTGTTTATTGTGACTTTGTTTCATTAATAAACACTGCGGTGTTCCTATTTCTAATTTGTTACGTTAAAATAAGCTGTGATTAATTGTGGTGTTGAGGTCAAGGCCTGACATGTTTTAATTTGAGGGACAACCAGATTATTGCCGGAGAATCTCTGTGATTGGTGACAAAATTGTCCTACTGGGAAACAATCTTTTTTTCTTATTTAAGTAATTTTTCCCATGGAGATGATGGAAGGTAGGCAACACTGCAAATTTAGCATTTTTAAAAATTCTTTAATGTTTTTAACATTAGATTAGGCCCTTTTTATCCAATCCTATTTCTACATGGCTGTCCATATTTCACTGGATTAAGGCAT
This sequence comes from Rhinopithecus roxellana, assembly GCF_007565055.1. Classification (NCBI taxonomy): domain Eukaryota; kingdom Metazoa; phylum Chordata; class Mammalia; order Primates; family Cercopithecidae; genus Rhinopithecus; species Rhinopithecus roxellana. The sequence goes on along the minus strand of NC_044555.1, from coordinate 69,838,357 downwards.
AAAAATGGACAATTCCCCTGTATCTTTGGGTCTTCACTCTGAAGGCTCCCATGTATACACATTAAATACATTGTATGCCTTTTATCCTATTAATCGATCTGCCTCATGTCCATGATTTTCAGCAAAGTTTTAGGGATCCAAGGGCCTTGGCCCCCACACATGGCTTTTGGTATCCATAGGGGTCCTGGAACAAGTCCCCTCCCCATCTGCCGATACTGAGGATGATTGTAGCAGAACACTTAAGATTAGAAGGGATTTAGTTGACAGTTCTTTAAAATTAGTTTTTATTCCTTGATGTTATCAAAATCTAAAGAATGAATAAGATGACTTGTTTCCCCATCTAAGACCAATTTTTTCCTCGAGAGCAGCTGTGTTTATCTGCTGTGTCTCTTCTTCCAGAGGTTCCCAATGGGTCTGAGGCCTGTTAGGAACCAGGCCATATAGCAGGAGGTGAGTGGTGGGCAAGCAAGCGAAACTTCATCTGTATTTACAGCCAATCCTCATCGCTGACATTACCACCTGAGCTCCGCCTCCTGTCAGATCAGTGGCCACATTAGATTCTCATAGGAGCGTGAACCCTATTGTGAACTGTTCATGTGAGAGATCTAGGTTGTGTGCTCCTTATGAGAATCTAGTGCCTGAAGATCTGTCACTGTTTCTCATCACCCCTAGATGGGACTGTCTAGTTGCAGGAAAACAAGCTCAGGGCTCTCACTGATTTTACATTATGGTGAGTTGTATAATTATTTCATTATATATTGCAAAGTAATTATAACAGAGGTAAAGTGCACAATCAATGTAATGTGCTTGAATCATCCTGAAACCATCCCCCAACGCCCGGTCCATGGAAGAATTGTCTTCTGTGAAACTGGTCCCTGGTGCCAAAAAGGTTGGGGACCGCTATCTTATAGTATCCAGAGCTTCTAGAACAATGCCTGAGACAGAATAAACACTCAAAGTTCTTAGTGAATGATACATAAATGAAGATCTCTGCTGTGTTAAGAGAAAACTTCAACCCGTGGACATTATTGCCCACATGAACTGTGATTTTCATGAGTAAGAGTGGAGCTTCTTGGGCTGGAGGAAAGAGTTTTGGTTTAGTAAGTAAAGAAAGAGTACATTTTTGGAAGAACTTCTGACCATCTCAGGATTAGTAGGAGGCTACAGAATTGGGCTTGGAATAGGCACTCAGGAGTCAGAAAGCAGAAACTACAATGAAAGCCTCAATGTGGAAGAGTTTAGTCAGGCAAGATGCAGCTGATAGAATTCTTTGGAAAGGCTGGATGTGGTGGCTCATGCCTGTAGTCCCCGCACTTTGGGACGCTGAGGCTGGAGGATAGCTCGAGCCCAGAAGTTCAAGACCAGCCTGTGTAACAGTGAGACCTCATCTCTAAAAAGGAAAAAAAATTAATTAAAAAAACTAGCTCAGAGGGTCAACACTCCCCAAGCCTTCCACTCCTCTCATCAAGATTTAAATTTGTGGAAGCGGGTATCTCCCCAAGCTGTCGTATGCCATGTGCTCACCCTAGGCTGAGGGACAGAAAACCATCTGTGGATTATCATCATCCCAGGCTACATGCAATAGAGAAGCAGTAATATTCATAAAGAAATCAGGAAACACTTAGAAATTGATATGAATGCAAAAAAGACAGGAAAGGGCAATAAATACCCAGTGCAAAGATCATTTGAATATTTCAAAAGTCTACCTTTTCTGCATCTCACTACGACATCTGGGATATTCCTATTAATGTCACTGGTAATCTTCTACCTATTGCATATTCATGTTACACAAGCGTGTCATGTTTATCCCATTTAAATTTCATCCTATTAGTTTTGGCTCACAGGCAAGGTTCTAACTTGTGATCTAAACTTTTTAGTTGTAAGACATTACTTACTCATCATATTCCTTCTTTAATCCTAGAAGATATATGATCTTCCTGGTCACTGAAATGATTTCAATCCTTGAGGCTGCCTATCTATCTATCTATCTATCTATCTATCTATCTATCTATCTATCTATCTCTGTTTTTGTCCCTCTTTCTCTCTCTCTCTCATTCTCTCTCTCCATACATATACAATTGGCTCTTGAACAACACAGGTTTGAACTGCATGGGTCCACTTACATGTGGATTTCCTTCCTCCTTTTCCACCCCTGAAAGCAAGATAAGCCCCTCCTCTTCCTCCTCCTCCTCAGCCTACTCAACATGTAGATGACAAGGATGAAGACCATAACAATGATTCACTTCCACTTAATGAATAGTAGGTATGTTATCTTCCTTATGATTTTCTTAATAACTTTCTTTTCTCTAGCTTACTTTACTGTAAGAACACAGTATATGATACATATAACATAAAAATATGTGTTGATTGATTGTTTATGTTATCAGCAAGGAGTTCATTCAATAGTAGGCTATTAGTACTTAAGTTTTCAAAGAGAAAAATGTATATATGCATTTTCAACTACAGAACTACAGAGGAAGGTGGCACTCCTCACCCTGGAGTTGTTCAGGGATTAACTGTGTGTGTGTGTGTGTGTGTGTGTGTCTGTGTGTGTATGTGTCTATTTTCCTTCAAACTCTTAAATAGTAGTTTCCTTGAAACTTAGTCTTTGAGAAAGATAACATGAAATACAGAGCCTTGAACTGCATCCTAATAAACTTGAAATCTGCCTGGAAAATAAGATTTATTCATAAAACCACACTTCTGGGGAGGGTTCCTATGATAAGCCCTGATGCATTCTAAGTATACTATCACACGGATCTCAGCTTTCATGCATTCCACAGAGACATCACAGAATTCTCAAAGCCTTGTTCACCCAGACACACCGTGCTTATACATTTATTTGATTTTCCTCCCTAGTCATGATATAAAGAAATAAAACAAACATATAATTATTTTGGATGAGCCCCCAAACAGTTGCATAGTTATCAGATTGTTGTTTACTTGGCAATTATTTAAATGCAAGGGAATAAGTAAGTAAGGGGTTAAAGAAGACCTAGACAAATGTTGGTAGCATTTTAGGGACTATAGAAAAGCAAACATAGTATGAAAGAAATATAAAAGTATGTTTTCGTCATGTTTTAAGTGAGACATATAAGCAAATTTAAGCAACAAAAAGAAGAACAAGCTCAGGATAGAAATGTATGAATGTGGTAGTAGGTAACTCTCAAGTGCTTTGATGAAGATTGTTGCAGAAGATTGTTTGGGATAAATACGGAGGTGTGTCCAATCCGGAAGCTTGGAGAATGCTGACATTTACAAAGTGCTGAGAGACAAATGTCTGGCACCATCGTGGTATCTTCCTCTAAGGTTATATACACATGTCTCATAGTCACTATGGTAGAAGAATCAAGGACTGTGAATATTGAAGAGGAAAAGACAGTGAGATTTTAGGAAAGACTAAATGGGTGGTTTATGAATGAGCATAGTCATCTCTTATGCATCTCTTCCCTGAACACAAACAAACCAACAAGGGGATCCAGCAACGGAGCTGGAAACCTCATCACTGAAAGAACTTGTGAGCAACTCCACTACTCACTCACAATGGATGCAGAAACTCAATGAAATTTACACAGATGAGAGGGGTGTATTATGGATTGTGTTCCACAAAATAATTATCTACAAAAATATGAATTACTAACCTGACTCCAAGGGGATTTTGAAAACCCAGAGTAATTATTGCCAGGAAGCATAAGCAATTAATAGGGAGTGATCCCTAATACCCCCAAAGCCCAATGCTTTGAGAGTGAAGTTCTATTAAAATCTTGAAAGACAGATCATTTCAATATTTTAAAAAAATTATACTTGCTGGGGCTGGGCATGGTGGCTCACACGTGTAACCAATCCCATTACTTTGGGAGGCGGAGGTGGGTGGGTTACCTGAGGTTAGGAGTTTGAGACCAGCCTGGCCAACATGGCGAAAGCCCGTCTTTACCAAAAAACACAAAACTTAGCCGGGTGTGGTGGCGGGCACCTGTAATCCCAACTACTCGGGAGGCTGAGGCAGGAGAATCACTTGAACTCAGAAGGCAGAGGTTGCAGTGAGCCGAGTTCACACCATTGCACTCCAGCCCAGGTGACAGAGCAAGACTCCATCTCAAAAAATAAATAAAGAAATAAATAATTCCGGCCCGGCACAGTGGCTCACGCCTGTAATCCCAGCACTTTGGGAGGCCAAGGTGGGTGGATCACCTGAGGTTGGGAGTTAGAGACCAGACTGACCAACATGGAGAAACCCCGTCTCTACTAAAAATACAAAATTAGCTGGGCATGGTGGCGCATACCTGTAATCCCAGTTACTCGGGAAGCTGAGGCAGGAGAATCGCTTGAACCCGGGAGGTGGAGGTTGCGGTGAGCCGAGATCACGCCATTGCACTCCAGTATGGGCAACAAAAGCGAAACTCCATCTCAAAAAAAAAAAAAAATTCTTCTAGAATGCGGGGAAAGGAGAAAAATTCATTGATTTTTATATACTTTCCAGGCACAAAGATATAAGAACCTTTTTCAAAAGAAAGCTATAAAACAACTCCCCTTACAAATGTGACCAAGTTTAAGTAAAACATTTGAAAGTATAATATAGCAGCACAGTTTTAAATGTATACCTATTATGTGGGGGTTCACACCAGAAATAAAGAATAATTCATTATAAAACAGAAATATATTAATTTCATTTTGCAGATAAAGAATTCATAGAGAAAAAACTATAAACGTTACCACAGAACCTGAAAAGACACTTAGAGATTTGTTATTTTCATATAGAAAACAAATTGGAAAAACATATTTTAATATTATATGTGCACATTTATAGAGACAGAAATGATAATTGTGTATAGTGGTAAAAACATAGAAATCCTTGCAACATCATAACTTTTGGAAGATGCTCCCCACCACACCATGAAGAGTATTACGGAAGTTGAACTCAAAGCAATTTGACACAAGAAACATGAGAAATAGAAAATTGGAAAACAAATGACAAATAGATAATTATATATATATGTATATATATTGCATAAATGAAAATGCAGCTATTGGAAAAAAAGTTCTTTCAAACATAGTAAAACTACTAAAGTTTCTAACTACAAATTAATATCTTATTATGCACAAATGTATTTTACCTCTCCTGAAGCAGGAGGATCACTTAAGGCTGGGAGTTTGAGACCAGTCAGGGCAACCTAGCAAAACTCTGTCTCTAAAAATTTAATTAGCTGGGTGTGGTGGTGCAGGCCTATATAATCCGAGTTACTCGGACAGCTGAAGTAGGAGGATTGCTTGAGGCCAGGAGTTTGAGACCAGTCTGGGCAACACAATGAGATCCTTGTCTCTAAAAAATAAAAAATTATCCAGGCATAGCAGCTCATTCTTGTAATCTCTGCAACTTGGGAGGTTGAAGTGGGAGGACTGTTTGAGCCCAGGAGTTGAGGCTGCAGTGAGATATGATGATACCACTGCACTCCAGCCTGGATGACAGAGTGAGACCCTGTCTCTTAAAAAAGAAAAAAATTCTGCCTTTACATATACCATCTTAAATACAAACACTCGAGCAGAATCTGGCTTGTGCACTGGCTCAGCCCATGGCTGGGAAGGGCGTGCTCCAGCTCACCTGTGTTATAGCTTATAGTTGCCTTTGGTGGTTCCCAAGCTCCTGTACTATACCCAAGAAGAATGAGGACACACTGGACATTAAAGGGCGAGGAGTGTGGAGAAGAATTTTATTGAGCAACAGAACAGATCTCAGTGGAGAGGGGATGTGGGGGATGGTCCCCCCATCCCAGCAGTCAGGTGGTTCTCTCCTCCCCTTGTGCCTGGGCCTGAGGCATTTTACGGGCTCCGAATAGGGGAGGGGCAGGCTGTAGGTGGTATTGGAAAAGGCAACATTTGATTGATTAAAAGGCATTACTCAGAAAGAATCAATCAGGAAAGGATGGGCAAATAGGAACAGAAGTTCTCACTCTGGGTCACGGGTTTAATCCGGGACCAACAGTCCAGTCTTTCAGCCTTCAAGCTGTTTTTGGCTTGAAGCTGGGGTTTCACCAGAGACCTGCCCCTATCTGCCTAGGCATTTGGCTGGCTCCTTTCACTATCAGTAGGGTGAGCAGAGGCCTGGAGTGGAGGGGACAGGGACCCCCAGGACTGAGGTTACAGCACCCTGAAGGCGTAAACTTCCAGTTCCACGTCTTTCAGTGTCCACGTTCCCAGTATCCCAGCTGCTTCTTTTTTTCAGGGCCAGTGCTGTCATTTGAGAGCTTTGTTCTATTGCTACATGCACACACAGATATTTTAAGGCATTCAAAGGCACTTTACTGCTCAATTTGGAAAACCACCTTTATTAAAAACATTTCCTCTTTTGTTTGTCTCCTGCTTCTTCTCTTTCACTTACTATTATATAGACATTAGTTTCTGAATACAAAGAAGGCCTCATAGATATGCATCTGTATCTCAAGGAAATACTAATATTTAGGCTGTATCTCAAGGAAATACTAATATTTACTACCATGAGTGTGGGGCTACAATATGGGGAGAGAGAAATTGAGTAGAGATAACCAATAGGATGACAAAAACTGAGGATGTGGTTGGAGACATGACCAATGAGTCCTATGGCTTGCTTTTCGGAACTATTCCTAGTTCTCATCAGTGGAATTGAGGCAAGAGGGATGCATGGCATATGCCTATTATGTGTACCTAGACTCCTCCAAGCTTCACTGTCTCTATCATCCTGTTTGGCAGCTAAACGTTGATGGTCAGAGTGACCTCAATGTGCTTTGAACAGGCAAAGTTTTTTTTCAGTCCAGTCTTTGAAGAAGAAAATAGACAGGACACCTATCTTTCCCTACCAAGGGAGACAACCTATAGTGGACTTCAGTCTTAGCAAGAAATGAACTTTTGTTGAGTGAAGCCACTGGGATTTCGGGGTTCTTCCTACAGCAGGGAGCCTCTCCTGACAAACACATTTGGATCCAGATATTCATAGCTCAGGCCTTTTGGCAAATCACTCTCACATGGAAACTCAGTTCATTTATTGTTTAAAAAGGAGTTAAAGGCATCTAGTTTCTCACCTATATCATGGAAAGCATTGGAGGCAATCTATGAAAATGATATGAGAATCATTACTTTAAAAACCTTTACATGGCTAAGAAATAATTAGTTCACTTGTAAATGTAACTTTGGTTTCCTCTGTAAATACAATCTGGCACTTGGACGATCTGTGTCAACATCAATTTCTTTCCACTCATTGCTTTATTTTAAAATTTTAAACACTTTTTCCCCTTGCAGTTGATATTTTGCAAACTTGGAAAACAAGAAAACCACAAAAGCATTAAAAGAATTTTAAGGTAACCATTACGTATGAGAGAACAATCTCAGTTAATGAAGTTTAACTCAACTGAGCTTGCTTATTTTGATTGCATAGATTGGTGCTTAGCCAATTCTCAGTTTGATTTTTTTCTTCTTTTAGTATTTTTTCTTGTCTCTCTTGGTGTGGTTGGTGAAATGGAAATGAAGACTAATAAGCCTAACTTGAAGTTATTGGGTTTTTTCCCTCCTGCACATAAAATATCACATTCTAGATTCCCTGTTTCTAAAGAAAGGTTTACATTTGCAAAATAGTGCCAGCATGATTGTTGTCAATTTAAATAATCTTTACTTCGTGTGGTTTGTATTTTCAACATCACCAGTGCAGTTTATTCCCTCTTTTCAAACCTGTCAAGTCCAAGCAGAACTTAAGAGACACCCAGAGGATCAGGTCAGTGAACAACAGAACAGCACTGGTGTGACAAGACATAATACAACTTCCTTTCAAACAAATTACTTTCTTTAGAGGCGACGTCCTTTTTTCAGTATTTACGATTTAAAGCAAACCAAAGGAAGCAGATGTCAATCTGTGAGAGAATTACAGGTCTACAGGAAAAAGAAATGACACAAGCATCTAGCAAAGTGAGAATTGAAAAGTAAAGAAAGAGTCGGATATGTCAGTTTTCCTACCCTGACGCTGGGAGATTAATAATTGTCAGACAGTACAGAAAAAGATAGTATTTGGATTCTTTAGACTGACAAAGATATAAATGGACAGTTGAGTGATGATGTATGATCAATTAATGAATACAAATCTCAAAACACAGGGAATTTTCATTTATCTCATGGCATTTCTTTTATTTCTATCTGCAATAGTAGAAACTGTACTATCCATCAATTTCACTGTGGAATGCAGTCCTAGGCATGATGACTTTATTTTCTTGGTGCTTCAGAATTATATCAAAACACACACCCAAGATTTTATCTATATAAAATATCCAGAATAGGCAAATCCATAGAGACAGAGAGTAGGTTAGCAATTGCTAAGAGCTGGAGAGGGGAAATGAGGAGTGACTGCTTCATGGGTTCCAGGTCTCCTTTTGGAGTAACGAAAATATTCTTGCACTAGATACAGGTGATGGTTGCATGCCATTGTAAATGTACTAAATCCCACTGAGTTGCAGACTTTAAAGAGTGAATTTTATGTTATGTGAATTTTACTACAATAACAAAAAATTATGCTGCCATGTCACGTGTTCTAAAGCAACCGGTTGTATAAGGATCAGATTAGAAGCTCATGACTCCAAGATGAAGATGCCCAAGACGTGCACCCATGGAAGTTCTTGGTTTACTGAGAAAGTTCCAGGACAGATCTGAAGTCTGGAAAGACCCATAGTTGCTGCAAGAGAAAGGGATGTTTCTGTGGTTAGCTGGACTTTGGAAGAAAGAGATACTCCTAGTGAAACTGGGAAGTGCTTGTCTCTGCATCTCATGGAGAACCGCAACACAGAGCAACGCTACAGGACACAAGGAGGTTGCCTTAGCCCTTGTGGGATGAGCAAGCCTATAGTAGACACGCCCAGAGTGGGTGTCCCTGGGTTAACCCAGACAGCCAGTCAATGGATTTGAGGGTCTTCAACATTCGAATTCCTAAAATGATGTTTGCTCTGATCTCTAAAGTCAACACATGGATGTTTGTTGAGACCACGATTAATAAAGTTTTAGGCTGGGTGCAGTGGCATGCTCCTGTAATCCCAGCACATTAGGAGGCTGAAGTGGGAGAATTTCTTGAACCCAGGAGTTCAAGACCAGCCTGGGCAACATAGCAAGACCCCATCTCTGCAAAAAAATAATAATAATCAATCAATAATTACCTGGCATAGAGGTGCACACCTGTGGTTCCAGCTACTCAGAAGGCTGCAGTGGGAGGACTGCTTGAGCCTGGGAGTTCAGCCTGGGCAACAGAGCAAAACTCTGTCAAAAAAAAAAAAAAACAAAAAAAACCCAAAATGTTAAAAGTTAAGTTAAACACTTTTTTGGTATTTCCTTCCTACCATATTGAAAGATCCAACCACAGTCACTCAGATCTTCATTAAATCTTTGGAATTACATCTCAAAAGCTGGGATTTTGCTCTTCAATGACAATCCTAGTTGATTTAACTTTCTCCGTTCTTTTATTGCTACTTCTTGAATCTCGCAAGTGAGGTGAGAAAAAGGTTTTCTTCAAGTCTAACACCATATAGTTCAGGGTGTGTTGTCAATGGATTTGTTCTTAGGTAAAGCATTAAAAAGCTGAATATTCTGAAGAAAATTGTGTGACCTCTTTTAAAGGGAGGTGTGGGTGGAATCTCATATGTTTCTTGAATCACCAGTCTGGGAAACCACATCAGATGTTCTTCCTTTTCAGTAATTCATCCCAAATCACGACTTGGCATGGCCGTTTAACCTGCTGTCATCTCCTACTTGGTTAGAAGAACTTCCTCACGCTTCAGAACAAGAGATAGACTGAAGACCTGTGCTTGGCTTCCCGAATTTAGACCCTATGGAACTGTTTGCTCTTCTGATATTAAACCAGCAAAATCACAAGAAGAAAGAAGAAAGAATGTAGTAATTTTCTTTCAAAGACAAGGAGTATAACATGGACATTCCCCTTGACTTCAGTGTTCCAGTATAACTGTAAGTCTCCATATTAGCTCCCTGGGGCTGCTGAAACAAAGTACTACAAACTACAAACTAGGTGGCTTGGTCAATTGAAATTTCTTCCCTCACTGTTCTGGAGAAATCTGAGGTCAAAGTGTCGCAGGGTTGATTCTTTCTCAAGGCTGTTACAGGCACAACTATTCCATGCCTCTCCCTTAGATTTTGATAGTTGGCTCCAAGTCTTTTGGTCTGCTGACTTGTAAATGCATCATTCTGATCTCTGCCTTCATCTTCACATGATATTCTTGTGTGCATGTCTGTGACAAAATTCCTCTCTTCTATAAGAATGCCAGTCATATTGGGATATAGTGACCCACTCTACTTCTATAAGACCTCATCTTAACTAATTTCATCTACAATCACCCTATTTCCAAATGTGGTCACATTCTCAAGGACTAGGCTTAGGACTTCAACATATAAACTTTCAGGGGGACACCATTTAACCCAGGATAATATCCAAGTAGAAGTGTTCTCAGGTCCCATTTTACAAAACCATCCCATGAAACAAAAGTACAAAAAGATAAGACATGAGTGAAAAGATGAAGGCACATAGTAACCTATCGTGTAGCTGTCAGGACATAAGACACAACCCAATGATCCTACAGTTGTAAAGTCTATAATGCAAGTAAAATAGCAAGCTACAAAATCATGATTTGGGAAGGCCATTTTACTGCCTGTAGGGGAGAGAATTTTACAAAAGGCTTACCTGAGAAGGTCATACATTTAAGTGAATCTTGCAGAATGAGTATGAGTTATCAGAGAATAAAAATGGAGGAAGCGCTAACTACAAAGGTGGAAGTTTCAGAGTCTGGTAAGTAGATAAAAAGCAGTGAATTTTGGGTGCAAGAAAGCAAAATACAGATGGGAGAATGGTGTAAAAACTGCCTCTTTCAATGAAGCGATTCTCAATACTGCAAGACTAATGCAAGCACATGGGCCATTTTTACTTTCATGGTGTGTACAACCCTTAGACTTGTCTGTGCATTTGGCCACTTAAGTGGAAGTTGTGCTTTTCTGCTTCTTGTTGGCTTTTGAGATTGGGGCTTCTCTCTCACAGAGAATGCTCACAGGGCTCAGCATTCCAGGCCCCGACTCCCGCTGGGCTCTGGCCATTTCTGAAGAAGAGAGATACAGACAGGCAGTGTGTGGCACATGACAATCTCTGCATGCTCTGCTGTTGCTTCTTTCTCAAATGCAATTTGAAGAGTGACTTTGATGGGCACAGCCCTTGCTTGAGGGTCTCTGAGTGCACAGAGGCCACTCATTTTATGTGCGTAGCATTTGGTCGAGACGCCTGAGCCATTTTCACAGACAAGTTGACATTTAATTTTGGATGTGCTGCCGCAATCTGGAACATCCTTTGCATAATGTTGTTGATTGGGGAAAGTCCTGGTCTGAGAGGCCAGTGCTATTTTAGGGTTCAGTTTGCAGCCTCCGTTTTACTGAGCTTCTCTCTAAAGACAAAATAAACGTGGCTGGGAGCCAAGTTCCAATAGCAATTCTAGGGCGATTATGAGGCATCTCTGTTGTTTGTCAATTCAGCTATGGTATCATTCCATGTTGGTAAATGTGTTTGGATTATTGTAGTACATGTATTTTTGAGTATACAATTAGAAAATAAACATTTAAGGTTATTGCTTAAAAGAATTGAACAGAGGTTATTGGTTATTGGTTAAAAGAATTGAATGGCTTTTACCTGTAACATTGAATGTTTAGATGTCAATTGTAGCTCCCATAATTCCCACATGTCATGGGCGGGACCCCGTGGGAGGTAATTGAATCATGGGTGGGGGCGGGGCGAGGGGTCTTTCCTGTGCTGTTCTCATGATAGTAAGTAAGTCTCACAGGATCTGATGGTTTTATAAAGGAGAGTTCCCCTGCACAAGCTCTCTTTTTCCTGCCACCATGTAAGACATCCCTCTCTCTTCTACCATGATTGTGAGGCCTCCCCAGCCATACAGAACTGCCTCAATTGAATCACTTTCATTTACAAATTACCCAGTCTTGGGTATGTCTTTATTGGCAGCATGACAACAGACTAATACAATGTCTAATTAAATATCATTTTTACTTTTATTTTTGGAGTTTAGAGAAAAGTCTAAAACCATAACTTGGAAGAATGATGATCTGATTAAGCTCAAAGACGTGTAATTGTTTCCTAGGATGGAGTTGCGTATAAACATTTACTGATCAATCAGAAGTCCCTGCTGACTTGTAGTAACTTAGATTGAAATCCTGAGTCCTTGGCACTAAGGCAACAGTCAGGGAGGAGATAGCTCTAAAATAGAATGTGGTTTTAAAAGAGGCAGAGGTGCCTGTGAAAACCCATGATCAAATGCTCATCCCAGAGGAGAATGATCAAGCATTAAGTCATCCACTTTAGGTTATTCTTTGTGACTTAAAGTAACTTATGCATTAGTGGATACATCTTTACAAAAATGCTAATAAAAAGCATAGTATCTTGGAACCAACCCAAATATCCATCAATGATAGACTGGATTAAGAAAATGTGGCACATATACACCATGGAATACTATGCAGCCATACAAAAGGGATGAGTTCATGTCCTTTGCAGGGACATGAATGAAGTTGGAAACCACCATTCTCAGCAAAACTGTCACAAGGACAGAAAACAAAACACTGCATGTTCTCACTCACAGGTGGGAACTGAATGATGAGATCCCTAGGACACAGGGTGGGGAACATCACACACTGGGGCCTGTTGGGGGTTGGGGGGCTGGGGGAGGGATAGCATTAGGAGAAATACCCAATATAAATGATGACTTGATGGGTGCAGCAAACCAACATGGTGCATGTATACCTATGTAACAAACCTGCACGTTGTGTACGTGTACCCTAGAACTTAAAATATAATAAAAAAAAAGAAAAAACAAGCTTAGAATTTATTGTAATATCAGGAAACAGGGAAGTGTTCCAAGGTAAAAGGATGGGGTGTGCTGCAAGGATGCAGTATCCTAAATAAATGGGGTCCAAGCACTGAATAAAGTTAATAAAGTTGTGGTGATTTGAACAATAAAATGAATAATGTAACATGGATCTTCTTCAGGGAATGAAATAGATATCCATAAACCATTACAAATATTAACAGATGATGCAATACAGAAATAATGGGAAGAACACATCTCCTTACAGAAGTACTCCAGACATCTCAGGCGGATAGTCCTCTAAGCAAGTAGGTGAAGTTTAAACACTCATGAGTTGATTGTGGCCTGCGATTAGAGACTTGGAGAAGAATGATCACTATTAGTGTATTTTACAATGAGAATTCAGTTATAATGCCAAAGACATGATCTATGGATGAAGAAAATGTTACATGTTTTTTAATCAAAATTTGTACAAACACACAAACACACACACATACGCAAATATTTTTCTGCAGTACACACTGATAGGGGAGTAAAAGGCAACCACAGACTTGGAGAAAATACTTCCAAGTCACATATTTGTTAAATGAATTCTTTTAATTCGTTAAATGACTTTTATAAACAATATGCAAGTAAACTTACAACTAATCAAAACAAAACAATGCAGTTTAAAATGAACCAAATATCAGGAAAGACATCTCACCAAAAATTATATAAAAATTGTTAAATACGAATTTTATATTAGGGACATGTGCATTTAAATAAAAATTAGATACCATTACTCACCTACTAGAATGGTTAAAGCACACAATTCTCATAAGGATAAATGGCAATATGAGTGTGGAAAACCAAGAACTATCATGCATTGATGGTGGGAATTCAAAATGCTACATGCACAAAATGGGATTTTTTTGTCATTTTTTAAAATAGAGACAAAAGTACAGTTCAAATGTGATCTGTGTCTGAGTTCCAAAATACTGACAACGCTGTTTCAGAAATTAATGTTTACAAAGATACCTTCAGAGGAAGTTCTAATCAGTTTCATTAATTTGATTCATTCTCCACTCCCTAAAATTTGCTTACAGAATAAATGTTGTATGAAAAATCTCTCTAATAATTAAAACTTCTCAAATACAAAAAAGGTATAGTATCCATGATGATCAGGAGATAAGTAGCACAACAAATGAGAAACTCAAGTTGAACAGCCCATGGCTGGTATCTTCTGATGCATTTTAGTGACCTGTTCCAAAATAATTGACTTTTCATCTCAAAAAGAACAGACATTCTGTTGAAACAGGTTGGATGGATCTCCTGTAATACTGTATTTTTTTGTAAATGTATAAAATTTTGGAATATCTTCCAATTCAAATACCACTTAGCTATATAAATATTTATCATTCATATGCAGATAGAGATGGTCGTCAGTTTATGATAGTTTGACATATATTTTTAGACGTTTTGATGGTGGAAATGCAATATGCATTCAGTAGAAGCCACAGTTTGAATACCAACACAGTCTTTTTTTACTTACAGTGTAATATGCAATAAATTACATGAGATATGCAACACTTTACTGCAAAATAGGCTTTGTGTTAGGTGATTTTGCCAAACTATAGGGTAATCTGAGTCTTCTCAGCACATTTAAAGTAGGCCAGATATAGTAGGTTAGCTGTATTCAATGCATTTTTAACTTATGACATTTTTGACTTACAATATTTTCAGCTTACGATGAGTTTGTTGGTATGTAACTCCATTGTAAGTGAAGAAGCATCTGTGTTACATATCTTAAATATGCCAGACATTGCACCAGGCACTGCAGACATAGACACATACTTTTAAAAATGCCTGGCCTCAGGCCTTTACTGGTCTTATCTGGTTATTTCATTCATCTCTCTCTCTCTCTCTCTCTCTTTTTTTTTTTTTTTTTGAGACAGGGTCTCGCTCTGTCATGCAGGCTGGAGTGCAGTGATGTGATCACAGCTCACTGCAACCTGTGCCTCCCAGGCTCAAGCAATTTTCCCACGTCAGCCTCCCAAGCAGCTGGGACGACAGGTGTGCACCACCATGCCTGACTAATATTTTTATTTTTATGTTTTGTACAGATGGGGTTTCACCATGTTGTCCAGGCTAGTCTCGAACTCCTGGGCTCGAGTGACCCTCCCACCTTGGCTCCCAAAGTGTTGGGCTTACAAGGCTGGCCTTCTCTCTTTTTAAATTAGGAGTGTCAAAGGACAAGCTTCTTGTATACATTTGGTAAAAGACAGAATAAGAAATGACAGCAACTCAAGCCGGGCGCGGTGGCTCACGCCTCTAATCCCAGCACTTTGGGAGGCCAAGGTGGGCGGATCATGAGGTCAGGAATCCGAGACCAGCCTGACTAATATGGTGAAACCCTGTCGCTACTAAAAATACAAAAAAGAGCCAGGCGTGGTGGCATGTGCCTGTAATCCCAGCTACTCAGGAGGCTGAGGCAGGAGAATCCCTTGAACCCGGGAGGCAGAGGTTACAGTGGGCCAAAATCGCACCACTGCACACCAGCCTGGGCAACAGAGCGAGACTCCACCTCAAAAAAAAAAAAAAAAAAAAAAGGCAGCAACTCTTAATAATTTGCTTGTGATGTATCACAAATACGAAGAAGAGGTTTTGATTTAAGGGAAAGGAATGGAATTAAAATCTTGCTTGGATTGTAACAGAGAAATGAGGTAATGGGGGAACATAAGGGTAGGGGTCCCTGTGCAGTTACCTGCTGCTTCATTTCTAATACCCATAAGAAAAGAAATTCATCAATCCATATTTGTTGGCAGAATAAATTGAGACTACCGTGG
Source organism: Rhinopithecus roxellana (assembly GCF_007565055.1). NCBI lineage: Eukaryota > Metazoa > Chordata > Mammalia > Primates > Cercopithecidae > Rhinopithecus > Rhinopithecus roxellana. The sequence continues at coordinate 69,822,660 of NC_044555.1, read as the reverse complement.
TCGGGGATTTTCACCCTCTCCCAGTGTGATAATACGAGGTACCCTGAATTGATGTGTATGCAATTTATCAGTGGCCGCAAAAAGTGCAAGGGACACTTTGCGTTGCTAATCTGTTTTTTACTTTAAAGTTCATATATTATAAAAGAGAGGGTTTATTTTGTTTGTTTGTTTAACAGTAGAACCCTTTGCAGGTAAAACGGTGTGGATGTCCAGTGTATAATTAGATGAAAGCTGAAGTTGTGTCATGCCTGGGCGTTCTGGAGGGAAACCCATTTGGTCCATGTCTCTGAGGCCCTGCAGACAATTGCAAGTGTTTGTGGAACATAGTTTGAAGAACAGCCATGGGCAAAGCCTCCAGGACTCTGCTGAGAGCCTGGAACACAGGTCTCATTTGTCTCCATAGGTGGCCAGCATCCCTGCTCCAAGGCCTCGTCTCTGTAGCAGATCGTAGCACAAAACTGGTTAGAAAAGTAATGTAGAAAAACATTACAGAAGCATACAAAGCAAGGTGCAGGAATGCATGGGACTGCATCTTTTTACAAGTTATTTCACGTTAGGATGAGTAAAATAGCGAAAGACAGACACAGAGGAATGGATTCATGATACAGGCAGCGTTTGGAACCGTATCAGTAACCGATTTTACAGCATGAGAGAATCTGGTGATTATTCTGCCAAAGATTTCAACTCTATTTTTCAACCTGAAAATATTTAAATATGTTTAAACATAGCAGTATTTGCAACCATATTAAAAAGGCAATTTCTCTTTTGTTGCTCGGAATATACATACACACATATACAACAACAAAAGAGAAATGCCTGTGTGTATGTGTGTGTGTGTGTGTGTGTGTATATATATATATCTTTTGTCAAACAAAGTATATGTACTTGTTTACAGTGTCAGAAATTCTGAAGAATCAAGAGTACACTTATGCAACAGAAAATCTGCATGTAGTCATTTAATGAATTCAGTATGGGGCAATTTCTAATCAATTTGACACATTTGGGACAGGCAAAACATATTTCATTTTCTCTATAGAATTAATGTCTAGTTATATTTCTCGGTAACTCCCCAGTATCCAAAGTACTTTCACATATATTATTTAATGTGGCCCAGACCATAATTTTGTAGCAACAGTACATTAAGTAGCTAATATTGGCTTTACCTCATGTGGGAAGAAACTGAGAGAAGTTGCAAAGCATGAAAAATCCCCATAGCAATATGAAAGCATCTTAAAATCATATGTGTATAGAAAGAAAAAAATAGTAGTCACAGATACAGAAAACGGAATGGTATTTACTAGGTGATGTGGTAAGAGGACCCAGAGCAGTTGTGTTTAATGGATACAGAGGTTCAGTTCTGCAAGATGAAAAGTTCTGGAGGCCTGTTGAACAGCAGTGTAAATTTACTGAACGCTAATGAACTATATCCTTAAAAAGATGGTTAAGATGGTAAATTTTGTGCTGTGGTTTTTTTCTACCACAATGAATTAATAAAGCAGGCCTTTGAATAGTATGTGTGCGATTTATATCAATTAAAATAAACATTTTTGGAACACTGGAAATTTTTTTAAATCTAGTTTAAAAGATAAGTTGAGATTGGTGAGGCCATATGAATAGCATGGATAGAGTCTTTATTTACCATTTTTCTTATCCCTTTGTTTATAACAAGGAATAACAAATTTATCGCCTGATATTTTTAAATCAATTTATTATTGCCTAAGAATATTTACATCTCTTCTCACAATAGAAAATTTTTCAGCCGGGCACGGTGGCTCATGCCTGTAATCCCAGCACTTTGGGAGGCCGAGGCGGGTGGATCACCTGAGGTCGGGAGTTCGAGACCAGCCTGACCAACATGCAGAAACCCTGTCTCTACTAAAAATACAAAAATTAGCCAGGCATGGTGGCACATGCCTGTAATCCCAGCTACTAGGGAGGCTGAGGCAGAAGATTCGCTTGAACCTGGGAGGTGGAGGTTGCGGTGAGCCGAGATCGTGCCATTGCACTCCAGCCTGGGCAACAAGAGCAAAACTCCGTCTCAAAAAAAAAAAAAAGAAAATTTTTCAGATCTTTACACACCCATGTTTATAGCAGCACAATTCACAATTGCAAAAATATGGAACATGCCCATCAGTCAACAAGTGGATAAAGAAATTGTGAGATATATGTATATATACACGTACATATATAGAGACAGAGATAAACGCGCACACATACACACCATAGAATACTACTCAGTGACAAAAAAGGAATGAAAGAATAGCATTTGCAGCAATCTGGATGGAACTGGAGGCCATTATTCTAAATGAAGTAACTCAGGAAATGAAACTCAAACATCATATGTTCTCGCTCATAAGTGAGAGCTAAGTTATGAGGATGCAAACGCATAAGAATGATACAATGGACTTTGGGGACTTGGGCAAATGGGTGGGAATGAGGTGAGGGATAAAAGACTACACGTTGGGTACAGTGTACACTGCTTGGGTGATGGGTGCACCAAAATCTCAGAAATCACCACTAACGAACTTATTCGTGGGACCAATCACCACCTATTCCCCAAAAACCTATTGAAATAAACAAAATGGATGCTTTTTCTAGAATCAATAATATCAATAGCAAGACACCTTCAGATGTATTCCGCATTGCTTATGTGGATTTGACCATCCACAGAAAGATAGTCAAAAAGCAAGTTTTCATTAAGCATTCTCTCAGGAATGCTTCTTCCTTTATATTTATAAACAACCATCGCTGATTGGGTGCAATGGCTCACCTCTGTAATTCCAACACTTTGAGAGGCTGAGGCAGGAGGATCGCTTGAGCCCAGGAGTTCAAGACCAGAGTAGTCAACACAGTGAGATCCCCATCTCTAATATAAATAAAAGAAAAAATGAGCTGGGTGTGGTGGCCTACAGTCCCAGCTAATGAGGAGGCTGAGGTGGTAGGATCACTTGAGCTTGGGAGGTCAAAGCTGCAGTGAACTGGGATTGCACCAGTGTATTCCAGCCTTGGCAACAGAGCAAGACTCTCTTTCAAAAATAAATGAATAAATAATTTTTTAACAACCCTTCTCTTTGTATGGCAGTATACATTGGCCAATGATCTGGTAGCAGTATTGTCCTTTTTTTTCCTGAAATATGTTCTCAATATTCAAATTGGACCTCCCTGGAGTAGAATCAGTTGAGTTATGACAGGAAATGAGGGTATCTGGTGAGATCAAAGTAAGTGTCTCACAAACATATGCATTCTATGTCTGAATTATCTGTAGCCCCCAGTGATTGGCTGAGCTCCCCTAATATATAACTGAAAGTCATCACAATTGCTGGCTATCTCAGGTAAAGGACAAACACATGACAAAATGCATGTTTCACAGGTACACTGGTAGCTCTCCCTCATTAAACATATTGAAAATTTTAATCAGTTTATGGGATGGACACAAGTTGGTTATTCTAACCACAAGTTTTATGAGCTTCATAGAGGGAGCTCAAACTCAGCATATGAACTCAGTCCAGTCCCTTTTGGCATCAAAGGAACAGATCTCTTACTTCCACTTAGAGTCTGTAAGGTAGTGAGAATGCTACTATTGGAGCCAATAAATAAGATGCATGTCACAGGTGATGTGGAAGTCATCTTGGTGCATTGATCTCTCTAGGGTTCAATGCTTCCCCTTTATTATCTTCTTTCACAATAGTAGTAGTTATATGCTCAGACCAACAGCAGCACCAGCAAAAAGAGAGAAACAAAACCAAAGCGAGAAGAAGCCCCACTATGATATAGAGCACAGGCTGGAATAAACCAGCTAGCTGTCATTTCTAGATTGTCCAACCAGGTGTCCCAAGCTCACACCAGGTAAGGGAAGCGTCAGTGTCTACAAGCTTAAACAGTGGGCTGGCGTCAGTAGCCAGGGATTCCAGAAGGTGAATGATATGCAGAAAGGATTTGAGTCACATATACTCTCAGGAGAAGGAACAGCCAATGGCTGGATTAGAAGTCAAAAAGCAGGACACCATTCTTGCAAGAGTGCAAGACATGTGCCAGGCTCTCACTCACAGGCTGAGAAGGATTCTGTAAGAAAATGTAACTACCCAATGGGTTCTTCTTGTCTGTTGCACAGATAAAGCCAATTTGTTGAAGCAGTGGTGTTGTAGTAGAGAGAGTTTAATTATTGCAAGGAAGCCCAGTGGAAGGATGGGAGACATTTCTCAAATCTGCCATCTTGAGAGCTCAGAAGCTAGGGTTTTTGACCTTTTCCTGTTTGCGCTGAGAATATTCACTGGCGGTGCTTGCAACATTTACCCTGAGATAATTTGCTATGAAATATTTCGCTTTTATTATTATTATTTTTGCATTGCTCTAGTATATCGACTTTGGAAACAAAAGACATCATTCTATTTTTAGCATTTCGTTTGTAGTAATGGCATTTCCATTTACTAAATACAGTAATTCTTGATAGTTGAAAATGTCAAATCCTAGAAGACATAGCATTCCTATGTGTGATGTTAATATCGTTCTCCAACGGTTATTGGCCAAAGATTCATCTGACGAATCGGATTTTTCCAAAATAGACAATTCTGATCATTCAGACAACTTTGATATTATTTCTCTTTCAAGAACAGTTTTTATATTTTATTTTCACATCGAAAATCAGATTTGCTTCAGCCTCAAAGAGCATGTTTGTGTAAAATTAAATGAGTGGTGGCAGAAAGCTGTACTTTTTTTGTTCTAAACTGGAAAAAGGTTAAGGATAATTTGGTGGGCAAAGGGCTAGGGAAAAGGTGCTGATTGGTTGGGGATGAAATCCCGGGGTGTGGAAAACAGTTCTTTTTTGCTGATTCCACCTCTGGGTGAGGGCCACAAGACTAGTTGAGTCGTGAGTCATGAACCATGGGTCTGGGTAGGTTTCGCTGATGTCAGGTCAGTAGTTTAGCCAGAATGCAAAAGTCTGAAAAATATCTCAAAGACCAATCTTAGGTTTTCACAATAATGATGCTATCTATAGAAACAACTGGGGGAGTTAAAAAAGCTTTTGACCTCCAGCTAAATGACTCTTGGGCAGTAAGAGATTACAGAAAGGCAAACTAAGGAACAATGGCTGGTTATCATTTAAATATACCTACATTTTAGCAGAATTCAGGTCCCCATCCCCATAATTCTAACCCTGTGGCCTTCCATTAGTCTTGCAAAGGTGATTTCTGTTCCTAAGCAAGGAAGGGGTTAGTTTTGGAAGGGATTATTATAATCTTCTTTATAGTTAATGAAGTCAGTTCACTTGTAAGGTTAAAAGCAAGACGGAGTCAGCTATGTTAGATTTCTCTTACTGTCATATATTTTGCAAAAGGCAGTTTCAAAAACAGGCTTACAGAGCAAGCCAACTGCCAACATGCAAGGTAGCCTCAAGGTCAGAAACTGCCCTTAGAGTGAGCTGACACCGATGCAGGGGATGTTGCTCTGGGGCTATCCAGGTGCATTATTTACCTGTTGTTCCTCCTAGGAACATGAGTACAATCTAAATGTGAAACTTTGCAGGAGCAATGAAGCAGACACTGATACTGTGTTTGGGGGCTGTTCATTCACCATGGATAGCTTGCTCCCAGCCTATGATGCAACAATTTCTAAATGTATCAGGAAATCTCTGATCATTGCATAGCCATCCCATTTTTCTCTAATCTGTATCCATGTTGCAGAATACATGGTCCTATGCACTGCAGAAACCATCCCCACAGGGTTAACCAGAATTGCATCCCAGGTTCTGGACATAAATACACTTATAATTAAGCATGAATCAGGCTGCACTTTGGTCCACTTCCTTGTTGCTAAAAGCCCCGTAGCACTAGACACTTACCATCTGCATCCGCAATGCTCATATAGATAGGATTTCCAACATTAGCATCATAAGATTGTTTAAGAATTGATTTATATCCTCATTGCTCCTGTAGACAGAATCTCTGACATTAGAATCATAAGGCTTTTGTTTAAGAATTGCTTAAAATGTTTTTCAGGCCCTGAATTCCAGCAACCTTTTGAAGATGCCCACAGTGGAACGGGATCAGCATGAGAACACAGCTTCTTCCTCTCTCTGTCCCATGACTCTATGCTGCAGTCTCCCACCAATCAGCCATCTCCACACTTCAGCCCACTCTAAAACCCTTAAAATCCCTAGCATCAAACTCCTCAGAGAGATGAATCTGAGGCTTTCTGTTGTCTCTTTGTTTGGAGGCTTTCTGTGCCGCAATCCAGTGTTCCTCCATACTGACTAGCTGGGTGTGTTGCGCAATGAATCTACGATGATTACAAACTTATCTAGGAATTGCTGATGAGTGCACAGCCATCCCATTTTTCTCTAAGCCATATCCATTTTTCAGAATCCACAGTCCTATGCACTGCCAGTTGACTCAAGTGCATTTGCCCCTGGCAAATTATGCAGGGTCAAAAGAGACTGACTGCTTTTGTTTCATGCCTGATGTCATGGTGATGTAGCCCTGGCATCAGTTCTTAATCTGGAGGTTCCTGCTACCTTCCTATAACTACCCAAAGGGTTCATTTTGCCTACTTCCCAGATAGAGCTGATTTATCAAGACAGGAGAATTGCAATAGGGAAAGAGTTTAATTCACATAGAGTCAGCTAAATGGGAGACCAGAGTTTTATTATTTTTCAAATCAACCTCACCAAAAATTTGGAGATAGTTTGGCAGCCAGGGGGCTAGAGAATGGATGCTGCTGATTGGTTGTGGATGCAATCAGAGAGGTGTGGAAAATGGTCCTTGTGTGCTGTGTCCCCTTCTGGGTGGAGCCACAGGACCACTGAGTCATGAATCTTGAGTCTGAATGGAGCCATCTGGTCATCAGAAATGCAAAAATCTGAAAAGACATCGCAAAAGTCCTGTCTTAGGTTCTACAATAGTGATGTTTTAGGAGAGCAAAAATCACCTGGGGTTCATTGAACAGGTCCTAGAGACAAAAACTCCCTCTCTGAGGAATTTAGAAGGGAGCAAACACCACTTGGTGACCATCAAACAGGCCATCCAGAAGCCAAATTCATCTAGACAATTTAGAAGTAATTAAACTTCCCTAGTATCTAGTCCGAGTCTGGTTCCAGGCCTCTTTCAACTTTTATAAGTAACTAGAATTTCTACACATCTCCAAATGCATGCATATCAAAAGGTACTGCGCAACCTTTGCCCACATTAAGGCACCAACATGTCTACAAATGTAATCATTTATCATGAAAATTACCCTTCAACTCCCCCTTTAAGGTTCATAAATACCTCTAAGGAAAAATCCACTGCAGCGCTCTCAGTCCTCTCTCACTAAGGTGCCCCTCCCCTGCACTCTGCTGCAGTGTTCTCTCTGTCTAATAGAACTTTCCTTTTCAAACCTACACTGGTGTTGGTAAATTCTTCTTACCAACCTGCAAGTTGACCAATTCCTGATGCCAGGGCTCTGACACCTGGCCTGGCAATGTTATTTACAGGACTATTTGGGGAATTTGCAAATCTTGTGAACTTCAAAATAATGGCTGGTAATGGTTTAACTGCACCTATTGTATTAGTCTCTTTTCATGCTGCTAATAAAGACATACCTGAGACTGGGTAATTTATAAAGGAAAGAGGTTTAATGGATTCACAGTTCCACATGGCAGGGGAGGCCTCACAATCGTGGCAGAAAGCAAAGGAGAAGCAAAGGTGCATTTTACATGGCTGCAGGCAAGAGAGAGAGTATGTGCAGGGGAACTCCCCTTTATAAAACCGTCAGACCTGTGAGACTTATTTACTGTCATGACAATAGCATGGGAAAAACCTGCCACCATGATTCAGTTACCTCCCATCAGGTCCCTCCCATGACACATGGGAATTATGGGAGCTACAATTCAAGATGAGATTTGGGTGGGGACACAACCAAGCCATATTACCTATATATTAGCAGACTTCAGGCAGCTCTCATTCTCCTCACCTGGTGGACTTTCATTAGTTTTACAAAGGCAGTTTAATTTTGGGAAGGGCTATTATCATTTGAACTATAAACTAAAGTTCTCCCAAAGTTAGCTTGGCCATGCCCAGGAATGACCAAGGGCAGTTTGGAGATTAAAGGCAAGATGGAGTTAGGTCAGATCTCTTTCACAGTCATAATATTCTCACTGTTATAAATTTTGCAAAAGTGGTTTCATTACCTCTCTGCAGTTGCTGCACTTGAACCTTCACTTCAGTCTTGTTGGGCAATGAGTTTCCACAATTTTACTCTTGAGTAAAAATTCTCACCAGTAACTTTTACTAATCCAAATCTAATTCCTCCACGAATTCAGAAAAACATTCAAAATAATGAATAATTCGGTAACTATCTACAGTGTATAAATGCTCTCCTATAATTTATTTACTTTTTACAACTGAGAAAGTTGAACCTAGGTAAATGTGTGCGTAGGTAATAAACCTGCACATCCTGCACATATACCCCAGAACATAAAATAAAGTTTAAAGAAAGAAAGGTGAGGCCACGCGCGGTGGCTCAAGCCTGTAATCCCAGCACTTTTGGAGGCCAAGGCGAGTGGATCACTTGAGGTCAGGAGTTCGAGACCGGCCTGGCCAAAATGGTGAAACTCCGTCTCTGCTAAAACTACAAAAATTAACCAGGCCTGGTGGCGGCTGCCTGTAATCCCAGTTCCTCAAGCTGAGGCAGGAGAATCGCTTGAACCCGGGAGGTAGAGATTGCAGTGAGCTGAGATCATGCCGCTGGACACCAGCCTGGGTGACAGAGTGACAACCCGTCACAAAAAAAGGAAAAAAAAAACAGTTGAATCTTAAAGATGTAAGTGATTTAGCAAAGGAAAAAGAGCTCAGAGATTCAGAGTAAATTCTTCCCACCCCTGTGCCAGGGCTCCATTGCTAGCTGAGTTTATGACCATTCGCACAGATTGTCATTTTGAATTTTCCCAGGTATATGTATGCAAGTTCAAAGAATGTTGCTCCTTCAAACTCTGAAAGCAATCTTCTTTTGATACTGGAGTGTTCTTTAATTGTTACTCAAAGCTCGATGCTTCTCAACGTCTTTCAAATTATTAATTAGTAAGGCAAATAGTTTTAATAAAAGGGAAGAGATTTCTGATATGAAGTTAGAGAAAATATTTTTTTCCTACAACAAATTACTTTCACCTGCAAGGGAAAGTAGTTATTCTATTTACACCTATGCTAATGGATACTTTTAAGAAAGAACTCGCAGAATTCAATTTCATTGAATTCACTGTGACTGTAGAAATACACAGGCCTTTGAGGCCACTGCTTGGCTAATGTTTGTATTCTACTGACTCCCCAAGAAAGTTGGGAATGGTTGCCTGTGAATACCAACTCCTTTCAGATTGAAATCAGCCAATTACCATTTATATTTGAAGAGTTTTGCGTAATTTGGGAACCATTACAAAAATGTCTGCCCTCCATTCATAAGCCAAAATTTAAATTTGACTAAGATTCATCCTGATTCAGATTCCAACCAGAGAGCTAAATGGCAGAAAACCCAAACACATCCCCTGAAAATCAGGGTAGGATTACAAAAGCTGCTAAAATATCATCACCCCCCGCCCCCGCCGCCGTGACCAGGGTCCAGGCTAGAATGCCCAGTAAAACACTCCCACTTACAGTTTCATTTTCCAATCTTCTAGCTGAGATGGAAATCATTCTCTACTGCAGATTGCTTTGCTGAAGCAAAAATGAATGGCTTTTCAGAAAAACACCTAACGTTCCCACCTGAAGATTTGCTTTTAGAAGGTTATATTTTTCCTTTTCACGTTAAAGATGAAAATATCCCATTAAACACAGAGTGGGCTTGAATTATGCAGTGCCAGAAAATGGGAAAATAAGTTTAGTGTAAACAATCTCTTAGATTTCATACAGTTTGCTGTCTTTTGGGTAATGATGCCAATGTTTTTCTTCCCATGACTGATCAGAGAAGCATTTTTTTTCTGGATGTTCTAATTAGATTAAGGCTTGTGCACATATTAAAATTTAATTCTAATGAATACTGACAGAAATGGAAAATTACTCAGAAATTTGACTCTGAGTCTTAATTATCAGTACATTAGTGTGCTATCCTTCTTTAGGTGTTAGTGGATTCTGGCATATTCCAATAACCCCATTAGTTAAAGAATACATGATAATTTACTCCTAACATTGACCTAAGCCCTAATAATATTTTAAAAGAAAACATCTACGTCTTTATTGACGTTAGGTCTACAACAGATGTAAATGTAAATGACTTTGCATATGGCAATCTGACACAAAGAGACCACCACATCACTCACACTCAGTCCAGCAAAAATAAAGGATGGAAAAATAATAACAGGAATGATAAAAGAAACTCATATGCCACTTAGTATATAAGAGAAAGCATGAGATCAAATGGATACATTAACAAATGCAAATTAAAGAAGATACCCCATTAAAATTAAAACATTCTTTTTTGTTTGTTTGTTTGTTTTTTATTTTTTTATTTTTTATTTTTATTATACTTTAAGTTCTAGGGTACATGTGCACAACGTGCAGGTTTGTTACATATGTAGACTTGTGCCATGTTGGTGTGCTGCACCCATCAACTCGTCAGCACCCATCAACTCGTCATTTACATCAGGTATAACTCCCAATGCCATCCCTCCCCCCAAAATTAAAACATTCTTATGTTGCATAAGAAAAGCACAATCCAGCTATATGGTTTAATTTAAAAATACTTAAAACATAAATAACAAAGAAAAAGTTGAAAGTAAAGCAATAGAAATATAATGCCAGGTAAATAGCAGCAAATAAAGAAACAAGTGTAACTATTAAATTAATATAAAACCCAGGATGAAAATGTAACTGAGAAAAGAGGATTATTTTATAATTATATGTAGTATGATTCATTAAGAAACTTCAATAGCCATGTGGCAATCACTGCAGAAACTGAAGAGGCAATGGTCAAAGTCCTGTTTGCAGTTGGAGACATTAATCATCTTTTCTCAGAAACTGGTAATTCAAGTTAATTTGAACATATTTGAAACACGCAGGATTTCAAAGACACAATTAACAAAGATAATCTGAAACATTTCTCCAAACGTACAATGCATTCCTTTCAAACACCCATGGGTCAACCCCAAAAGTGTTGATGTAGCAGGACTCAGAGAAATTCTTCAAGTTCCTAATACAGGTATCAGGCATGGGGTTATCATTGTGGGGAAAGGGACAGTTGGAATTTTTACTTTTACCCCTTCTCTTTCTGTTTCATTTTCTTTTCCAAACTACAGATGCACTTAGTTATTACTTATTTGATGTAATGTAATAGGGAAAATTGCAAAAATTGTATGCTAGGCAGAGAAAAATGTTCTAATTGGGTTAATTAATCCATAAAGTTATTGTTGGTTTAAAGTACAATGCATTTTATTTTTAAGCAGAAAGTGTGGGAATGATAGACCCATGAGAAGTTTGAGCATGAATGATTTTCAACATTACCCCAAGCCTTACTCTCGGTTCTCTATTGAACCTGGTACCCTGTGCATCTTTTTGTTTAATAAGTTTCATCTGTGTTGGATCCTTGGCTCTTCAGGAGTCCTTCAAAACATTCAAAATGTGAGAAGAGCCGGGCGCGGTGGCTCAAGCCTGTAATCCCAGCACTTTGGGAGGCCGAGACGGGCGGATCACGAGGTCAGGACATGGAGACCATCCTGGCTAACACGGTGAAACCCCGTCTCTACTAAAAATGCAAAAAAATTAGCCGGGCGTGGTGGCGAGCGCTTGTAGTCCCAGCTACTCGGGAGGCTGAGGCAGGAGAATGGCGTAAACCCGGGAGGCGGAGCTTGCAGTGAGCCGAGATCGCGCCACTGCACTCCAGCCTGGGCGACAGAGCCAGACTCCGTCTCAAAAAAAAAAAAATGTGAGAAGAAATATGAAGGGTTATTTGCTTATAAAGGTAAAGAAAATGTTGTCATTATATCTAACAGGGATAGCTGGATAATAATACAAAATAATGTACAAGGAATTAGAATAATAAAAGGGTCCATGAAATTTGTCGATGAGTAAATAAGTCTGTAAACCAAGACAAGGTACAGAAAACTAATTTTCCTTTCTGGAAAATGGTATCATAAGCACAGATGGAGATAGTCAATATTTCAGAGGCAAATTCTTTCTTGATCTTACATCTATTCGTGAGATGCATATTCAATTAAATTTCAAATAGAGGCCAGGTGCGATGGCTCATGCCTGTAATCCCAGCACTTTGGGAGGCCGAGACACATGGGTCACTTGAAGTCAAGAGATCGAGACCAGCCTGGCCAACATGGTGAAACCCAGTCTCTACTGAAAATACAAAAATTAGCCGGGTATGTTGGCGGGTGCCTGTAATCCCAGATGCTCTGGAGGCTGAGGCAGGAGAATTGCTTGAGCCTTGGAGGCAGAGGTTGCAGTGAACCAAGGTCATGCCACTGCACTCCAACATGGGCAAAAGAGTGAGACTATAAAAACAAAATCAAATAGAATAGTTTCAGTTATCAATGGTTGTATAATACATGAGCCCAAAAGTTAGTGACTGAAGACAACCACACTATTTGTTCATAAATCTGTGTAGATCAGGGCTTTGAGATCAGCTAGAATGGGGGAAGAGGTTCTTCTACTATTCACGGTGATGGTTGCTGAAACTGCCTTTGCAACAATTTAACTGAGGACATTATGACAGTGAAAGAGATCAGACCTAACTGACTCCATCTTGCTTCTAATGTTTAACCTGTCCTTGTTCATTTCTGGGCATAGGCTGAACTAACTTTGAGAAGGAATTTAGTTTATAATTTAACTCTGACACAAAATTGATAAGAGCTCTTCCCCTGCCCCCCCCCAAAAAAAACCCTTCTTGCCTGGGAACCAATCTGCCTTTGCAGTACTTACAAATTAGCTACAAAATTAGAAATTACGGTTTAGGGGCCAGGCAGTCTCTGGCTGCCAGAGTCTGAACCTCCCCAAATTGCTCCTGGGCATCACATCACTATTGTAAAATCTAAGATTAGTACTTCCGGTATTTTGCAGGCCCTGCACTGGATGCACCAGCTTACACCACCCAAACCAGTAATCTGGCTCAACCAGTTCTGCGATCCCACCTAGGAACAGAAGACAACAAGAAAACCTAACTTCGACCCCCTTTGATTATCTCCTACCCAACCAATCAGCACTCCCCACTTCCTGAGCTGCTACCCACCAAATTATCCCTAAAAACTCCAATCCCTGAATGCTTACATAGACTGATTTGAGTAATAATAAAACTCCAGTCTTCCACACAACCAGCTCTGAATGAATCACTCTTTCACCCTCCATTGCAATTCCTCTGTCTTGATAAATTGGCTCTGACTAACAAGAGGGCAAGGTGAACCTGTTGGGTGGTTACACTGGGGCATTTATTTAGCTGCTTCAAATAATGACTTGTCTGGGGTACAAGATTTAATAAGGCTTCACTCATGTGTCCAACTGAGAGATTGTTAGTGGAGAGCAAAGCTGAGGCTGTTGGCCAGAGACTATGGTTCTTCTCCATGTGAATCTCTCCTTATGATGGCTTGAGCTTCCTTACAGCATGGCGGCTGAGTTCCAAGAAGGAGTGTTCACCGCAGCAAAGGTGAGGTCTGCAGATGTCTGGAATCCCATCTCAGGAAATGACATAGTTTCACTTTCACATTTTACTGATCAAAACAGAGCCTAAGGCCAGCCCAGTTTCAAGAAAGGACTGCAGTATTTAATGTCAAGACAACATTGCTAAAGAATTTATGGGGTGGGAGAATGGGACATCTTTGGAAACAGAATTCGCCATGCACATTTTTCATGGGACTTGACTAAGTAATCATAAATAAACTTATTGTGAAGCTCTAGCAAATTAATACAGTGCAAATTGTTTTAAGAATATAAAGAAAATTAAATATTTGAGACATGGAATGAGATGTACACACAGATTGTCATTGAGACATATGTGTCATAAATATAGACACGTGGTATTATAAATAAAAGATGAAATTTTGCAATTTCCATAAATGTAGAGCAATTGGTTTTCAGATGGAAAAGAAAAAATAGCTACTCACAATAAATTAAATATACATTAAGTAACTAAAACTTGAAAAACAAATATTTAATTTATTAATTGAGTAATTTTTATAATAGAAGACAAAAAAGTGCAAATATTAAAGGAAAGAATGATAAAATGGATTTTGAAATAAAATCCTGTGCCAAGCCAGCACGGTAGCTCACGCGTGTAATTCCAGCACTTTGGGAGGCCTAGGTGGGTAGATCACCTGAAGTCAGGAGTTCAAGGCCAGCCTGGCCAACATGGTGAAACCCTGTCTCTACTAAAAATACAACAATTACAGGGTGTGATGACATGTGTCTGTAATCTCAGCTACTTGGGAGGCAGAGGCACGAGAATCGCTTGAACTGGAGAGGCAGAGGTTGCAGAGAGCCAAGATGGTGCCACTGCATTCCAGCTTGGGCGACAGAATGAGACTCCATCTTAAAAAAAAAAAAAAAAAAAAAAAAAAAAAAAAAGGCCGGGCGCGGTGGCTCAAGCCTGTAATCCCAGCACTTTGGGAGGCAGAGACGGGCGGATCACGAGGTCAGGAGATCGAGACCATCCTGGCTAACACGATGAAACCCCGTCTCTACTAAAAATACAAAAAAACTAGCCGGGCGAGGGCGAGGTGGTGGCGCCTGTAGTCCCAGCTACTCGGGAGGCTGAGGCAGGAGAATGGCGTGAGCCCGGGAGGCGGAGCTTGCAGTGAGCTGAGATCTGGCCACTGCACTCCAGCCTGGGTGACAGAGCGAGACTCCGTCTCAAAAAAAAAAAAAAAAAAAAAAAATCTCGTGGTCAAAGACTACCTAAACACATCTGCAAAACAAGAAATTTGCAAATGAATTTGCAATGGATATAAATGGCAAAAGAATAAAACCAATTATACGTAAATAGTTCTTAAAAGTCAATTTAAAACATTAGACAAAATGATAATAGGACATAAAAGAGAATAAGCACATTACTTACAATGACATTGAAATATCCAATAAACATATGGAAAGATGTTATGCATCTCTCTCATGATAGAAAGGCACATTTACTTATACACATGTAATTAACAGAATGTAAAGTGTATAAAAATAGAATTACCATATGATTCAGCAATCTCACTACTCACTATACAGCCAAAGAAAATTAAATCAGCACTCCCATATGCATCACAGCACTGTATACAACAGATAAGATAGGGAATCAAGCTAAGTGTCTATCAATAGAGGAATGGAAAAGAAAAGGTGGTACCTACATACAATGGAATACTATTCAGTCGTAAAAAATGAAATTCTGTCATTCACTACAACATGGAGGAACCTGGAGGATGTTATGCTAAGTGAAATAAGACAGCCACAGAGAGATCAATACTGCATGATCTCACTTATATGTGAAGTCTACAACAGTTGAACTCATAAAAGCAGAGAGTAGAATAGTGGTTGGTCAAAAGATACAAAAGTTTAGTTAAATGGGAAGAATAATTTCAAGAGATCTATTGTACTCATGGTGACTATAGTTAACAACAATGTATTATCTACTGGAGAATTGCTAAGATACTAGATTTTAAATGTTCTCAGGCTGGGATGATAGCTCATGCCTGTTGGGAGGCTGAGGTGGCAGGACTGCTTGAGCTCAGAAGTTAGAGAGCAGCCTGGGCAACATAACAATACCCCATTTCTACAAAAAATAAACAAAATTAGCCAGGTGTCGTGGTGTGTGCCTGTAGTCCCAGCTACTCAGGTGGCTGAGGTGGGAGGATCTCTTGAGCCCTGGAGGTCAGGGCTGCAGCAAGCTGTGAACATGTCACTGCACTCCAACCTGGGGGACAGAGCAAGATCCTGTCTCAAAAACAAAAACCAAAAAACCACAAAGTTCTCATAAATATATACTATTATTATTTGTCAATTAAAGATATATAAAGGAATAAAAAATGTAAAGTCTAACTCTGTGAAGTGTAAGGTTACAAGAGAATAGTGATTCCCATTCTTTTCTTTTTTTTTTTTTTTTTTTTTTTTAATAAACATTGCTACAACCAGTAGGGAGAGATATATACAATTATTTAGTAACATTGGAAAACAATGAGTTACACACTCTGGCTCAGAAGCTGGACCGCTAGCTTCCACCCTTAGAAGTGTTCCTACCCTATGCACAAGAAGACATGTAGACCACCTGTATTAGTTGCTAGGTCTGCTACAGCAAACTACCACAAACTGGGTGAGGTTTTTTGGTTTATTTGTTTGGTTGTTTTAGAGACAGGATCTTGCTTTGTTACACAGGCTGAAGTGCAGAGGTGCAATCATGGTTCACTGCAGCCTTGACCTCCCAAGTTTGAGCTATTCTCCTACTTCAGCCTCACAAGTAGCTGGGACTACATGGGCATACCATCATGCCTGGCCAATTTTTTAACGTTTTGTAGAGACTGGGTTTTCTGTGTCGCCCAGGCTGGTCTTGAACTCCTGGGTTCAAGCGATCCTCCCACCTTAGCCTCCCAAAGTACTGAAACTGCAGCCATGAGCCACTGTGCCTGGTCCAAACCGGATGATTTCGAACAATACAAATTTTATTTTTTCACGGTTCTGAAGACCAGAAGCATAAAATCAAGGTGTCAGCAGAACCACGCTTTCCACTGAGCCTCTAGGGAAGGATTTTTCTTTGCCTTTCTAGATTCTGGTAGCCCTAGATGTTCCTTGGCTTGTGGCCCTATTACACAGTCTTTGTTATATGTAGAGTTCTCCCTATGTCTCTTCATATAACCCCCTCTCTGTGTGCATATGTGTCTCTGTCTCAAAAACCCTCTTTTACAAGTCATGTGGATTAGGGTGCATCCTAGTGACCTAGTCTTAGTTTGACCCCATCTACAAAGACTCTATTTCCGGATAAACTCACATTCAGCAGTACCGGAGGTTGGGACATCAACATGTCTTTTGGGGAGTGACACAATTCAACCCGTAACACCACCCTATTATCAGCATCTTTTTTAATGCTCCACCTATTTAAATGATATTCAGTCATTTAAGAATGAATAGACTTAGATATAATAATCTTTAAAATTTTTAATTTATTAATATTTTAAAAATTATTTTTGGGGGAATCTTTAACTTTTTTTTTGAAACAGGGTCTTACTGTGTTGCCCAGCCTGGAGTACAATGGTGCAATTATGGCTCACTGCAGCCCCAACCACCTGTACTCAAGTGGACCTCCCACCTCAGCCTCTCAAGTAGCTGGGATCACAGGCTTGTGCCACCATGCCTGGATAATTTTTTTGACTTTTTGTAGAGACAGGGTCTTTTTATTCTGCCCTAGCTGGTCTCAAACTCCCAGGCTCAAGCAATTCTCCCACCTTGGCCTCCAAAAGTACTGGGACTACAGATATGAGCAATGCTATTCGGCCAGACATGATAATCTTACCCATTAATGACCTCTTACAATACTCATCAATGTGGTTAGAGCTTGAAGAAAAGTAAATAAACAGATGCTTATAGAGCTCATTGTAACAGTGCACAAATTGATGTACATTTTTAAATTAAAATTGTAAATAGGCAACAGTGGGAATGGTGAATACCAATCTCATCAAAGTAGTTCTCTTTGAATATGAAGGGAATGGAAGACCAGGACTGAAAACTAAAGGTGCTTCAATGATGTTCACAAAGTCTTATGAATTAACAATGACCACAGCAACTACAAAACACACACAAATGTGAAGAAAAGAGGATAAACCTACTCACATTTGTTTATTCCGAATGGTGGGGTCGTGAGCATTTGTTTTATTAGTTTGCACTTTGGATTAATTTTGAGATTTACCCAGTGAAAGCAATAAAACATGGTCAAAATAGATTTAAAAGAATGACTTACAAACTAGATCATGATATGAATGCCAAGACAACTGGCATTATCTAATTTGTGTTTTGGAGAGCCACGGAGTATTCTTTAAATTCCAGTGGAATCTTGTGAACTTGTGTAATGTTAATTTGAACCTTTATTTGAAATGCACCCCCTTTTTTAACATCTTTGCAATCTCCTCTCACTCCCTTCCCTTCCGATTGGAGTAATAGTCACCATTTTGAAGAAGTTCAATTTATAGTGTGTATGCCTCTGAAACTTCATATGAAGCTGTAGTTCATATCAATGAACGAGTGAGGGAAATTGGCTATGCTCCTATTGATGTGGTATGAATCTTTAATATGCCTTATTTTTCTACTATATAAGACTGCATATTTTAAGTACACATTTATATTAAAACCACAATGAGAAACCCTAACTTTAGGAGCATAAGTCTCTGATGATGGAAGAACATGGTTGAAGATAACAGTGTTTTAAAATGTAGGCACTTTACAGAATTCTAATTTGATGTAGCACTAATTCACTAAACTGTATTCAAATTATTTATCCCATCTTTCCCCACTCATGAGAGTGAAGATGCAGAGTTCATCTTTAAGGTACTATTTTGCTGGTTTCACCTCTACATTTTCACTGTGCATTTGCTTGGGAATTTAGCAAACATCTTCCATTGCATTTAATGTAAAGTGGCCTTCCAGAGGGAGGCGAGACGGCAGAGCCTTGGTTACACGATAAAACTTACTCTGTCCAGCGATGGACCAGTGCCAAGAGAAGAACTTCAGAGATAAATGGTTTGTTTAAAGTCCAGTATTACACAGACAGTCCTGGCTGCAAACTAATGTACTGTAAAATTGGAAGTCAAGGGATCTCTGCTTCCCAACGGGGCATGGTAATCTCCTTTCCCTCTTGCATGTCCAGGGCAACTTGGATCATTAAATAAAGAAGTTAGGGAAGAACTCTTGGCAGTTCGCCTGTTGTTGCCTGCACATGCAACATTACTTCCCAATATATTTTCATCTTTACCGTCTTCATTGCTTTGCACTGCTGGATGCTAAATCCAAAAAGTGCGCCTGTCACCTCTCCTTTTATTTGAGACATTATGGAGCTGTAAGGTCAGACTTTAAGTTAGCTTCATGGGCTTAAAGAGTATATGTCAGGATAAAGAAGGTGTTCTCCACTCACGCAGCCACTGAATTATCCAACCTCAGCTTCTTTCTACAAATCACCCTAGAACGATATGCACCTGGACTCAGGGTGATGATTCAGTAGTATATCAACAAAAGTGCATACAGGGTCGATAGTCATATTCAAGCCAACTGTTAATTAAACATAATAGGAGCCATAAAACAGTACCAAGTTCTGAGGCTCAAAATCATATTCAGTACTCCTCCCACTTCTCCTTTCAAAATTTCCAACACCTATTTTTCCCATCCCAGGATATTGTATAAATACAAAAGCAAAAGTATATATTCACATTCACTTACATCATTATTTTGCATAAATGTTAATACATTTCTATTGTTTTAAACTGCCCAATTTGTGGTTCTTTGTAGTGGAAGTCTTAGGATATTAGATTTCCCTAAATCTCCTTATAATTTGCTCTTTCTCTCCAGCTCCCAAGCACAGCTAAACTTCAGAGCTTTCATTAACGCAGAATCTCCTCCCAGAAACCAGTTCACGCCACCAAAATTAGGCACCTAAAATATGAATGTGCAGTTATTTCCCTCCTTGAGTTGCTCATATGACCACAGGTTTACCGGGGAGATTAAGCTGGAGCCTGTCATCTATTCAAGCATTGATTACCTGACTGATGATGGATTGATTGAATAATTGATTGTAGGAAGCATTCACTGAATGCTCAGTAGATGTCAGGAATTGCATATGACTCCCCGCCCTCAAGTTAGCCAAGAAATACCTCTCCCCATCTCAGAATATTTCCCTGAATGTCATTTTAGAACTTAAAGTTCTACTTTTCTCACTACTCCATTTGTGCTATTTCATTTGCTTGAAACCCCTGATAGTCTTAATCTCCAGGATTTAGTTTAAGTCACATCTTCCCGTGAAATCATCTTTTATTCCTTAGAGACTGGGAAAATGTGCTTATCTTATTCCTCAGAGCAATTCTAGGAGGGAAAGTCTACCTTATTTTAGATGTTATTTTTTCAGATGAGTAATTATGAAAATCAGACCCAATTACAGAGCTTAAATACCCTGACTTGATCATTACACAATTCTATGCATGTAACAAAAGATCACATTTACCCCATAAATGTGTACAAATATTATGTATCAATTCATTTTTTAAAAGGATATTTTAAACTGTGAATTATGCTTCTAAATCCCAAATCCCATAATGCAATACAGTCCACGCGCCTGGACAGAATATGTCCCTAGCCTGGAGCCTATGCTTTACAAGGCACTGTGCATCGCAAACACAAGCCAACAATTAAATGCATATGGGATTAAGGATGGACAGCAGGAACCTGTCACTTGGGATCCAGGACTCAACTCAAACATGGTGTAACTGCCTCCCTGAGCATCTGTTCTCACGACTAACACCTTTTATGTCCCCAAAAACCTTCCCAAGTTTGACCAGTGAATGCTCCTGAAACCAGAAGTGAGTTGTTTCAATGCCCCTAAGGTCTGTGAGTTATAGCTTAGACTTTTCTGAGATGGACATTGCTTTACTGCTGTGGTATGTGGAAGGATCTGAGTTGCAGAAGTGTTCAGGTGAATGGCAAAAAATAAATAAATTAATTAATTAAATAAATGTTAATTTGTCAAACACTTGTTCTCAGAGTCAAAATGCATAATAGAATCCTAAAGTGTAAGCTTTGGCTAAGAATGACTTTTCTCGTTACAAGTAGTTGCATTGTAAATGGTTCTATAAGCAGCTACATAGTATCCTAGGTTTGACCACCTAGACTGTAAAGTCATCACCCTCTTTCCAGAAAAAACCTAGGATCCTCAGATGCAGAGGATGGTTGAATAAAAAGTATCATTTCCAGCTGGGTGTGTTGACTTTTGCCTGTAATGTCAGCACTTTGGGAGGCCAAGGCAGACAAATCACTTGAAGTCAGGAGTTCGAGACCTGCTTGGCCAACATGATGAAATTTCGTCTCTACCAAAAATACAAAAATTTGCCAGATGTAGTGGCACACACTTGTAATCCCAGCTACTCTAGAGACTGAGGCAGGAGAATCACTTGAACTTGGGAGGCGGAGGTTTAGGTGAGCCAAGATCACACCACTGCACTCTAGCCTGGGCGACCAAGCAAGACTCTGCTTAAAAAAAAAAAAAAAAAAAAAAAAAAACCATCATTTCCTAGCACTGCCCAGTAAATTTTTACTCCCTTTCTTCATTTTCTGTACTGTGGTACTGTGGTTCTAGATATACTCACAAATTAGCATGGTGTCTCCAAAAGCTGCACAAGGTCACTGACAAACACGTTGCAATATTAAAAATAATTATATTGCATGTATAAACATATGCAGATATTCCTGTACAATATGTATGGGTATACATATATGTGTTCTATGGATTTCACATATATAGAGCACAGGTATAAGTGTAAATATGGAGTTCTATACATTGCATGGATATTACATGGAAATTGTGAGAACCATTCCTTTAGCTACCAAGCAAATGTGAAAATATTAAATTTTAGACTAAAGTTCATGTTTAAAACATAAATTGAAAGCTCCAATATTATTTAAATTACTCCATTTATAAAACTTAATATTTATTCACTAAAATTTTATGATCTTTTGCTTTTTATTACATTTTTATGTATTTAAGCAAAACCCAACTTTTGGAAACATGAAACATTTACTTATAACGTTATTTTTTATGTGTTTTAACTTACATACGTGTTTTTAATTTTTTTACAATTACATTTAGTTTTTAATCATTCAAAACAGCACCAAATCAAACCTGCTGTTTTTAATTTTTTTTTAAGTAAAGTGTTATGGGAACACAGACATGCCCTTTTTTTTTTTTTTTTTTTTGCATACTGCCTATAGCTTCTCTCACAAGGTAATAGTAATTGCTCAGTGCTTTCAATGATGAAATATTGGCAAGATTTATTGGAGACATCCAACTGGATGTTTACAATGGACAGAAACTGACATCAAATCAATTAACTTGTAAACATTTATATAATTTGTTAGTGACTTGCCAAAAAATTTCATTCGAAGGGATGCTAAAACTGTAGAAACTGCAACAAAACAAACATCAAATTTTAAAAGCAAAGAGTCACCATCCTCCAATTTCTTCCTCTCTAACCTCCTCTGGGTCATAATAACTCTTGCAAAGAAAACTGGTGAGAAGAGGAATCTGGGTTCTGCAGTCAGCCAGTTACCATATTCTTCCTTGAATTCCAATTGGCACGTTTTGAACAGTGGCGTAAAATTGTAGGCATGAAGGTTGACCTCAGATGGCATCAGCCAGGGTAGGTATTTGTATGTTATTCCCCACAAAAGAAGACAAAAATCTACCAACTGAAGGAGAGTCACCCACAGCGGAAAGAGCTATAAAAGAATTCCCGGAGAAGCCAGGTTGGTTTGTGGAAAGCTTTTGTTGTGATTCAGTTGTGATGGTTCAAAGATTATTCTCTCCTTAACTTTTTTCCCAGTTGCCCTGAAAATACTTGCCAGTGGTGCTGGTGATTGCAGCGTTTACCCTGAGATAACTTTGCGGTGAAATCTCTCGCTTTTATTATTATTTTTGCATCACCCTGGCATATCAACTTTGGAAACAAAAGACATCATTCTGTTTATAGCATTCTGTTTGCAGTAGTGATATTTCCAGTTACGAAATGTAGTAATTCTCAGTCACTGAAAATGTCAAATCGTAGAAAATGTAACATTCCTATGTGTGATATTGACATCGTTCTCCAACAGTTGTTAAACAAAGACTCATTTGATGAATCCGATTTTTCGGAAATAGACGATTCTGATGATTCAGACTGTTCTGATGTTACTTCTCTCGAGAAATAACTCCGAGAACAGTTTTTATATTTTATTTTCACATTGAAAATCATTCAGATTTGCTTCAGCCTCAAAGAGCATGTTTATGTAAAATTAAATGAGTGCTGGCAGTGGGGTACACTTTTTTAAAAAACAAGAAAAGGGAAAAAAGTGAAAATACATGTTTTTTGTTTCGTATTCTCACATGACCCCTGTGTATGATTCCTGCGGCTGCCTGGTAGGTTTATTTTGCTTTGTGTGTTCTAACAAGCACGCTTTATGGATTGCCTATTGTGTGGGAGAAACTGTGTTGAGTACAAACCCTCATTATGAGACAAGATAGTTCCCTTGATCCCTTCCTGGGACTCATGAAGGGGTGGCTAGCTTATTCAGCCTACAGTTCTCAAACCCCGTGCAGGACGGGGAGTACACAGGTGAGCGGGTGCAGGATCTGGGTCAAGCAAATTCCATACCGGCCCCGTGGCAGCATCTAAGGGTTATCCTTGACCCCTGGAGCCTCAGAGGGCATGTGTTGCAGTGTGCTCCTTTAGCTTTGCTGTCCGTTGATGGCTTAAGTGTGAAATAGCTCAGTGGAGAGTCAGCGTGACAGCCTCTTGCACCCACACCTGGGTTCTTGTCCAAAGTCCAGGAGGACTGAGGTCGTGCGAACAAATTGGAGGGTGATGAACATGAAGGATTTCATTGAGCGATGAAAGTGGCTCTCAGCAGGAAAAGGAGTTGGAAGGGTGATGGGGCGGGAAGATAATCTTCCGCTGGAGTTCGCCCATCGCCAGCTGAACTTCTCTCCAAAGTCCCGCTGTCAAGCTGTCCCTCTGAAATCAAGCTGCTCCTCTCCGATGTCCGGCTGCTTCTTCTCTTCTCTCCTTCTCTGTCACTCGCCTCTGTTCCCTTGCCAGTGGAGCTGGGGGTTTTTATGAGTACAGGGTTAGGGGTGGGGCGGGCCAGGGTGGTTTTGGGAAAGGCAACATTCGGATGGGAAAACAGGGATGTGAAGTTCCCATTTAGGGCCATGGGTCCAGGCTTAAGGGTAGAACCCTTGCTAGGGACCCCCCCACCCTTTTCTAGCTAGTATTTCGCTGCCTCTTGCCCATATTGATTAGAACTGGGCCCCCCAATATGGGAGCCCCTAGCTACATGGGACTCACACACTTGAAATGTGTGCAGTCTCAGTCATGACGTGCTTGTAAGCTCAAAATACATAACAAACTTTTAACTCTTCATACGATAAAAGTGCATTAAATACCTCATTCTTATTTTATATTGATAACATGTTAAAATAATAATATTTTGGGTGAATTGGGTTAAATAAAAGATATTTTATTCAGGTTAATATCACCTGTCCTTGAGTTGCCTATGGTTGCAGTAACAAAACACCACAGACAGAGTAAGTTAAACAACACGAATGTATTCTCTCATAGTTTTCAAGGCTGGAAGTCCAAGATAAATGTTAGAAGAGTTGATTCCTTATGAGGGAGAATTTTTGCTAAGGGTTTAGATATGCAGCAAATATTAATCAACTCTTAAATGTGGATGCAGAGCCCATGGGTCTCCTGACTAATGAGGAGTAGAAGAGGAGAATTTTTTTTTTTTTTTTTTGAGACGGAGTCCAGCCCGGGCTGAAGTGCAGTGGCCGGATCTCGGCTCACTGCAAGCTCCGCCTCCCGGGTTCACGCCATTCTCCTGCCTCAGCCTCCCGAGTAGCTGGGACTACAGGCGCCCGCCACCTCGCCCGGCTAGTTTTTTGTAGTTTTTGGTAGAGACGGGGTTTCACTGTGTTAGCCAGGATGGTCTCGATCTCCTGACCTCGTGATCCGCCCGTCTCGGCCTCCCAAAGTGCTGGGATTACAGGCTTGAGCCACCGCGCCCGGCGAGGATGATTTTTTCTAAGGGTTGAGCCTCTTTGCTAGTTTTCTAAAGGAACAGGTATCTCGAAACTCTGATTTCTTCTCCAATTTTAGCATAGTACTTTTCATAGCTTTGTCTGTCAAAGTGGCTTTCATATGACATTTTGAAAAACATTACAATCAAAATCTCCAAATTTTTCATGCATTTGTTGGATAATATTCCTAAAATTTGCCATATGAAAAATGTTCCTTATTCCAAATATACATATTTGGAAGATATGTTATTTTTTGGAAACATAAATGGATATCTGGAAGCTCTTCAAATTCAGATTTCTAACAAACAGCCCTTCTGAAAAGAGGAAGATTGAAATTTAAAAAAAAAAAAAATTGACAGCATACTACATAAATCTGTTTTCAGGGTTTTAAGGGAAAAAAACATTAGTTTCTCAATTTTCATGATGACAGATTTTGCCATTTGCAAAGCAGCCTTCAGTTCGCAATAAAATATATTATTTATGTTGAAGAGCTTTGACAATTTTCAAACAACAAATATTAAATTTCATGGAATCAGCATTTAACTCTTAAAATCAATAATCTTACAATTTAGAGAATGTTTAATTCACTCTTCAAATTTTAAGCAGTTGTATGACTTCTTTTTTATTTTTTTGCTAATTCCAGGTTATGTATGACTTCCTAATATACACAAAAACAAAATGAGACACACAGAACAGTGTCTAATATAAGAATGAGAAACAAATTTACAGATGTCTGTTCATGAAAACTGAAGAATGGAAGCTCTTTTTGGGAAAGTATCCTAGTTTTCTGAGTGGAATGTTATTTTCTAAATAAACTTTTTCATTGCTCATTCTGCATCTTGCTTGCATAAACCTTTCCAGGTGGGTCAGGAGACATTTGGGAATTCTCGCATGCCAGTAAGGTTCCTGGCCATTTGCCATGGGTGATACTTCATATATCTGTGCATGCATGGCTTCAAACACTGCATTGAAATCCCTCCAGCAGGTTTCACAGCAATCATTCTATTCTTGAAAGATCATTTTTGACAAATTGCAACTTGGGATGCAAAGGGAGCGTGATATGTTCTTCAGCATGCGGATATCTTGGTCCTAAAAAGTTATGCATTTCAACATGTCTTAATATTTCTACTGGTGGTTAAATCCAGCTATAGCTTTTGGTTCTCCAAATAAGAGAAGTGGGAACTGCTCTCATGGCCAGTCAGCTCAGGTATAAAGCTGTGAGTCAGGCCACCTCATTTCGTATCACACACTCTGTTCACAGTGCGAAGCCACTGACCACCCATGATGACCCCTGGTCACAGATGACCCATAGAAGTGAGTCCTTGTCCCCATTCCTAAATTAGGAGCTGGGAGAGGCCAACTTCAAAACTGGCCACTGCTGCCACTGAGATGTTGAAAAACATCTCAACAGCGAAAAGGTAGAGAAGTTGATATCCGATCACTACTGAATTCAAATTTTTATTGAACCTTTTCTTTTTTATTACTTCTTTTAAATTATTTTATTACTCTAATAATTTTATTAAAACTTCTACAAATGTTTATTATAAGTTTTTCTGTTAATTAGCTATGTTTCTCTGAATGCAGACAGTGCTAAGGGCTGCACAGCATTGGAAATGTACTTAATGCCATTGTATTGCACCCTCTAAAATGTTTAAAATGCTAAATTTTAGGTTATGTTTATTTTACTATCATGAGGTTTTAAGATTGACTGCACGGCATGGTGATGATAATTAATAATAATGCATCTTATGCTTGAAATTTGCTAAGAGAGCACATTTTAAACATTCTCACTGCAAAAATGAGAAGTGTATAAGGTGATGGATACAGTAATTAGCTTGATTTAATCCTTCCACCATGTATACATATGTTTAAACACCACACAGTACCCTATAAGAAAAAAATAGCGAGATTTTTTTAATTCATAAAGCAATTATGGAATTATTTTGTAATATGTAAAAATAGTTATGTAAAATATATAGATGTAATATTTTAATTAATAGAATTATGATTTCATTAATCATTAATTTTTATCTATCTGTCTATCTGTCTATCTATCTGTATGTATTTCTGCTTTCTGCCTTTTGGATTTCAGACTTGATCACCCACTACCACTCCAAGAGAACCAATGCACACAGGGAAGAAGAAAGAAGCATCCTGTTTTCCGTTCATTTATCTCAATGACCAGGCAGCTATTTCCCAACTGAAAAAAAAATCACCTTAAAAGCCAATTCTGTACATTTTTATAGAAAATGATTTATTTGACAGTCCTCAAACATACCCAGCATGTTTGAAGCATCATGTCTGTCTGGAGTTATTGCAGAAATGACGATTATGACTTCTGCAAAACAGTCGTTAGAACACGTGTTCTTCAGTCTACCCCCAAAACCACCAAAGAAACTTGAAATAGGAAAAAACATGCATCACTGCTTGGATCTAGACAGCTGGCCAAAGGTGGCAGATAGTTGGCAAATTTTTCTAGTATAGGAAGACATCAGATGGAAACAAGTCAGGGATGTCCACAATGGCTCTTCCTCAGAAAGTGGCTTGATGTTGTCAAAGGAACAGAGAGCAGATTCTGCAACTTATTTTTAAAAATTGTTCTTACAGTCATTTTCACCCGTCCATCATTTCCATTTCACCACCAGTTCTCCGGCCATCACCTGCTTCTCTTTCTGCTCATCATCCTTCTAGCAACAAGAGTCCAAGATTTGAATGATATATTCCCAACCTGGGCCAGTGCACTGTCTTCTCCTTTTTTTCATAATTCCCCCAGGTGCTTCAATTTTTCACTTTGTACATCCCTGGTGTAGGCTCCGCAATAATTTATTTCAACCTCTCTCTCGCTTTGCTCCCTCTCCGTGGCACTAACCTGGAAATACCTGGCAGGGCTTACAGTGAACTCCCTGCTGGCTCTCACACTGCCTCTGACAGCTGAATGTGGCTGGAAAACCAAAACACTCCTCCACACAGCCAGCTGCGTGAGGCAGGTAACAACGAATGCTGGCTTCAAATTTTCAAATAATACATTGTAAGGATCTGGCTGCAGGTTTTTTCTTTTTCAATGGCAAGAATATATGCAACAGACCAATAACATTTTTTACATTTATTAATTCTCTACAAAACTTTTGGCCTATTAACATGCTGCCACTCTGAGATCCAGTGCCCTGGGATACTTACAAACTTTCTTTTCCATTCCTAATTCTAAAATAGAAGCAGCAAAGGTTTCTCTTTTGATTTCTAACTATGAGCAACTTCAAAGGTTTTATAAGGCAGGTGGGATGAATGGGGTGGTTTAGGAGGCTCTGAATTTCCAGAGGTATACTGGGTCCACTTTCATCATTCAAAACCTTTTCAAGAAAACAAATCATTCTTCCAAAAAGATACATGCAAGTGCATGGCCATCACAGCATTATTCACAATGGCGAACACATGGAATCAGCGTAGATGCCCATCGGTGGTGGACTGGATAAAGAAAATGTGGTATGTATACATCATGGAATACTGCACAGTCAAGAAAAAGAATAAAATCACATCTTTTGCAGCAATATGGATAGAGCTGGAGGCCATTATCCCAAGTGAATTAATGCAGAAACAGAAAACCGAATGTTCTTGTTTATGGAAAAAAAAAAAGATAACCTGAACGTTCTTTTTTACAAGTAGGAGCTAAAAATTGGGTACTCATGGACATAAAGATAGGAACAATAGATACTGGGGAATACTAGAGGGTGGTGGGAGGGATGGGGGCAAGGACCCAAAGACTACCTATTGGGTGCTATGTTTACTACCTGGATCCATACCTCAGACCTCAGTATTATGCAGTATACTCTGGTAACAAACCTGCACATGCATTTCCTGAGACTAAAATAAAAGTTGAAAAAAATAAATACATACATAAATAAAAATCTTTTCAGCAACTCCATGGAAGAGATAAGTCACCAAGAAAGGAGACTGGAAAGAGAGCGGAAGAAAATGAATCTTGAGGAAAGGAATCGCTGCTGCAGTGCAGCTGACTGTTTTGTGAATAAGCTGTTGATGTTGATTGACATATTTAGTATATCTCACTTCATCTAGGTTATATGAAAGATTCAGTTATTATGTGCAAAACAGACGTTTAACATGCTTACATATTTGAATCAAGTTATCATCTCATGAACGCGTCCACCCATGCCATACTAGGCAATTTTTTTTCCAATTCTGCTTAATTTACTATGTTAACATCTAGCTTCGAACCTTCGGGTGGACAGAAACTCAGACCTAGAAAAGCAAACTTCACGTGTTATCACGGTTTCCTCAATTAAGTTGTTTACAAAACTGGATTACAGGGAGATTTTACTCTCATCTTTCATTTTCCCTCTTAACTAGGTAACCTTAGCCTCTGGGAGCTTAATGGGACATCGTGAAGTCTCTCCCTAGAGATTATAACCAAACCACCACCACCACATTCTACATATGCTGCATTTGTGAGAATAGAAAATACAGTGAATAAAAGAAAAGGCATTTTTTTCTGATTCCTAGGGAATGTTTCTGGAAGAGCAAAATAGATATTTTGTATGTTTCAACCTATTCATCTTTTTCATCCTTCTTGAAAAACTTAATATATGAATATTAAACAAACTTACCATTATATGTTCTTAACAATAGAAGGAATCCACTTTGAAATAGTCAAAAATATATTCAGAGAGCTATTTTTTCTGATGAATTGGGTTAGACTGGAAATGGATGCATGCTCTGAAATCAACTGCTTTCTAAAGAAAAAGAAATCTCTTTCTTTGAACTGTATCTGTAATTTTAGGCCTGCTGTACCTTCATTTTCCCCTCTTGGACTGCGTCGGGTTACCAGTTTCCCAGAGCACACACTCTGTGTAAAGACTTAAGACTAGTCAACTGCACAGAGACAACATATCCAGTGGGAACTCCCTAAGCATTTCCATCTGCTATTTATAAAAGAAGTTTGGAAGAAACCAACAGCACATGTAGGGTAATTTGTCAATGATTCATTGCAGTGACAGGTTATGGTGTTATTGGGTTAATATCAAGCATGGGAAAATCCCCGGCCCTGAGTGATTCTGCATCATGAATTTGACTGGAATTCACATCAGAGTCCTCACAGTGGCAATGCATAAGACGAGATGGGCTGGTGGGCTGCCCTGCCGTGGTGGCAACATCAATAGCTTTTTACACAGCCTTTCATGTAGAGACTCTGTCCAGACAGCAAAATGAGAACCATGGGGTGAATCGTAATGGCCTGTCTGAGTGCGTGTTTCTCTGGAGGCATTGGATTCTTATTTATACGGCCATCCTTGGCTATTTATCTACGTTTCAGATGTGAAAGCAAAATCTGGAATTCTCTTTCATCATAGCTGACAGCCATGCATACCCCTTCCTGGGAGAACTAGGAAACACTTCTTTCTGAGCTGTGTGTGATTTTATCCCCAAATAATAATTTACTGACCTCTATCAGGGAAATCCCGCTAACTTAAAAGCAGCAACTTTATCATTCACCAACACTTTCTTGTATTTGCTTTTTATTTTATTTTCGTGCTACTTATAGATGTTTCAATGTTTTCTGAGTTTACTTCTTTGCCTTGCGTATTCTTTACTTACACAGCCCTACTGGGAAAAGGGAGACAGAGTAGAATGAAAGGAGTTTTGCATTACACATTTTAGAACTATCTTTTGATACATTCCCAATGGCGTACAACAGTCACCTCTCCCTAGTTCCACCACATTTGAGGCACTCCAGAATGAATTTCATGGCCGTTAGCATTCAGGCCCTAGTCCTTTCTCCCCCCAGCCCCTGACAATTATAACCTACTTCCTGTCTCTATGGATTGACTTATTTTGGATACTTTCTACAAACAGAATTATACATTATGAGGCCTTTTGTGTCTGGCTTCTTTCACTTGGCATGATGTATTTGAGGTTCATACACATTTGGCATGCATCAGTACTTCATGACTATTTAGGGCTGAATACTATTCTATTTTATGCATATGCAACATTTTGCTTATCCACTCATCTGTTGAAGAACGTTGAGTTGATTGCATCTCTTGACTATTATGAACAATGATGCCATGAGTGTATGTGCGCAGGGAGCTGTCTGTGTCCCTGTTTTTAATTCTTCTGGGTATATACTTATAAGTAGTATTGCTTACTCACTTATTCGGCCATCACTGGCTATTCATTTACGTTCCAGCTCTGAAAGTGAAATCTAGCTTTTCTTTCATCATGGTTGACAGCCAAGCCCACGCCTTCCTGGGAGTAGAAACTAGGAACTAGGAAATGTTATTTCTATATGTGATTTTATCCCCAAATAGTACTCTACTAACTTCTATCAGGAAGATCTTGCTAACTTAAAAGCAGCAACTTTATTATTCACTGAGACTTCCTTGCATTTGCTTTTCTTTTTATTTTTCTGCTACTTGTAGATGGCTCAGGATTATCTGAGTTGATCCTATGGTCATGTCATGTTCAAGTTTTTGAGGAACTTCTATGTTGTCTTCCATAGTCATTGAACCATTTCATCCATATACGAGTATTCCAATTTCTACACATTCCAGTCAATACTAATTTTCTATCACCAATTATAGTCATCCTAATAAGTGTAGGTACATTTTAATTGAAATCCATTTTAATTTCACTATTGATAACAACTTTAGTATAGGAAACTAGTTGTGTCTTAATATACCAAATTTAGAAGCTTTACATTTTTCTTGAGTTTTATTTTTTAAAACCACAGTAAACAAATAGCCTTAAATGATATGCCCCCACTAGTTTTAGAAGTGGCCATCTCTTTCCAATAGTTTACAAAAAAATGAGGCCAAAAACGTAAGTGCTTGCATAATCTAGGGGCTTTTGAAACAAAGCCGTGGGAATGTTATTCAGAAATAAAAATTATCCTTCACGAGGCTAGGAAAATAGCTGACTTCACAGAAAGTAGATGAAGAATCGCTAGCAGTTGCCTTTGTTTTTCTCCTCGTATGGTTCTGATGTTTTGACTTCTTCCTTTCCAAGTAAAAAGCAAGTTTCAGAGGAAAAATAAAAACACTTCATGTTGAAACTCTCAATTTTTCCCACTCAGGATCTCAGATTCATCTACATACAAAGAAAAAAAATTAAAGCTTGATGTCTGCCTTTTGGAAGAACCCAAATTTTAATATGAAAGGTTATTTTAATTGGCTGTATCTTCTCCTGAGCAATCTGGACATAAGGATTCTTGTGTTTTATTTATTTGTTTGTTTGTTTGTTTGTTTTTTAATTTTGGGACAGGGTCTCTCTCTGAGGCTGGAGTGCAGTGATGCAATCACAGCTCACTGCAGCCTCAGCCTCCTGAGTTCAAGCAATCCTCCTGCCTCAGCCTCCTGAGTAGTAGCTGGGACCACAGGTGTGCACAACATGCTTGACTATTATTATTATTATTATTATTATTATTATTATTTTGGAGACAGAGTCTCGCTGTATCCCCCAGGCTCAAGTGCAGTGGCACGATCTCGGCTCACTGCAAGCTCCGCCTCCTGGGTTCAAACGATTCTCATGCCTCAGCCTCCCGAGTAGCTGGGATTACAGGTGCCTGCCAACACACCTGGCTAATTTTTGTATTTTTAGTAGAGATGGGGTTTTGCCATGTTGGCCAGGCTGGTCTAGAACTCCTGACTGCAGGCGATCAGCCTGCCTTGGCCTCCCAAAGTGCTGGGATTGCAGATGTGAGCCACCATGCCCGGCCCTTATTTTTTTTAAATGATCTGTAGAAATAGGGTCTCTCTCTGTTGCCCAGAATGGTCTTGAATTAGGCTCAAGTAATCCTCCTGCTTCAGCCTCTCAAAGTACTAGGATTACAGGCATGAGTCACTGCGCCCAGCCTATATTCTTCCATTTTAGTTTGTTTTATTGCACATGAGGTTCGTGTACATACCATATATATAAATATAAATATAAAATTATGTATGTATGCATATGTATATATGTAATTATGTATTTTTCTTCAATTTACTTAGGTTGTATAGGTTTGTTATTAAAATTTTACATTTTTATTAAAAAAATACAAAAGAACTTCATCTTTGCTTAGGCTTTTAGGAAACTGAATTTGAGGCCATAAAACTTGTGCATGAACACATTTTCAGCAAATGCAATTCCAGGGACGAAAAGTTAGGGGCAAATGAAGTACAATGGGGAAAGAGAGGTGAATCTCAGTGTGCAAATTACACAGCTGGCCACTCCTTCAGAACAAGCTGAGAGCACAATCTTTTCATAGAGGCTTCATGGATCCCTGGCTACTAAAGACTCTCTCGAGGGGAAAAGCAGAGAATAAGTTATTATTGTCAGAAGCTCCCATATTTTCAAAATTATCCTCAAGGAGCATCAGTCCCTAACACTTCTGAATTCTTCAGTGCAGTTCCTGCAATAAAGGGGCAGTGAGCTCTGAACCAAGACTCCCTCCCACTTGTTTTTAGTACCCAGCAGCCTCCTAGACCCCCTGTGGACGTTAAACTGGCTCAGCAGCCTTGTAGGATTCAGAGACAGCAGTGAGCCGCAGACCAAGGTGCAGCTGAGGGTGCCTGAGAACCGGAGAGCAGAAACCCGAGTGGATTTCAATCTGCAAACATAAGCATCACTTTGCAAAGACAGTCTTCCAATGGCCACGGATCCCACCATGGTCAACTGCCTTGAGGTGGATGGTATGCCTGCTTTATCATCCCAGGAAAAGCCTAGTAAAAGGTTTCCAATTGTGATCATTGTTCATGATTTCTTTTTTTATTTTTTAAGCATAGGCTGGGTTTGTAAAATTTGCTTTTGATAAAAATGCAGCTTTTTTCTTTTAAAAAAAGAAATATGCCCAAATGACTTAGATACATGTATTAGTCAGGATTCTCTAGTGCAATAGAACCAACAGAATATATACAGATAAATATATCAAAAAGATATCTGCACTTAACAGATTGTTACAGTACCATTCACAATAGTAAAAAAATGGAATCCACCTCAGTATCCGTCAATAGAGGACTGGATAAAGAAAATGTGGTACATACACACAATGGAACGCTATTTAGCCATGAAAAAGAATGAGACCGTATCTTTTGCAGCAACATAGATGGAACTGGAGGCCATTATCTTAAGTACAGTAAGCCGCACGCAGAAACATAAATGCCACATGTTCTCACTCACAAGTGGGTGCTAAAAAAATTGTACGCATGGATAGAGAGAGTAGAATAATAGACAGTGTAGACTTGGAAGGGTGGGATGGTAGGAGGGCAGTAGAAGATGAGAAATTAATTAATGGGTAGAATGTACATTATTTGGGTGATGAATATCCTAAAAGCCCTGGCTTGATCACTGTGCAATCTATGCCTGTAACAAATTGTACTTGTACCTCTTAAATTCATACAAATAAATAATGTTAAGAAGAAAGATATTCGTTACAAGGGATTGACTCATGTGGTTTGAGAAGGTGAGAAGTCCCACAGTCTGCTGTCTGTAAGCCAGAGATCCAGGAAAGCAGCCGGTGTAGTTACAGTGCAAGTCTGAAGACCTGAAAACAGAGGGGTTTGATGTCCAAGGGCAGGAGAAGATGGATGTCTCAGCTCAAGCTAGGAGTACATTTTTCCTTTCCCCACCTTTTTGTTCTATTTGGGCCTTTGGCGGATTGGACAATACCCACCTACCCAGGTTGGTGAGGGCAGATCTTCACTTAGTCTTCACTTGGTCTGCTGATTCAAATGTTAATCTCTTCCAGAAACATACTCACAGACACACACAGAAATAATGCTTCCCCAGCTATTTGGGCATCCCTCAATCTGGTCAAGTGGACATATACAATTAATCATCGTAGTACATATTAGTTAGAGTTATTTAACTATTTAGATAGTATTTCATTCTTCCATCCAAATTTAACAATATCAGTCCTTTTCTAATTTGCAATTTGTAATAAGTTACTTCAAATCCTTTTTGGAAGTATACGAACAAAATAGTGAAATATTTGAAGTGTATGAACAAAATGGTGGAGCCAGAATTTAAGCACAAAAATCCTACCCTAACCCAAACCCAAACGTGGTTTATTTACGGAACTTGTTTCCCAAGATACCATGCTCATGTGACCACACCAAAGGCAAACATTAAGAAGAGACCATTTAATTCACACATTACGGCCACCTATAAGCTGGAGATGTGTATTGGCACCACTACGGGACTCACGGGAGGAGAGAAAATGCTCTTTCCCTTTACATCTGAGCTGGGGGTTATAGCCTCTGGGAGGTAATATTTTAAGCCTGCTTCCTTTTATGAATTTCCACAGTAAAACATAGAGCAGCATTCACCACACACTTTATGTTCCCCTTTAAATGACTGCTAAGTTCCTTCCCCAAGCTGTATAAATTCCATTTTCCTCCTCAGGATATTTGATTTACTACGTGCCATTCAGCCAGACAGATTTCTAGCCCTTGATGGAAATCACCTTTATTTGGGTAGTTAATACCCTGAGGACCTCTTAAAAATGTGAGATATATACACACACACACCATATATATATATGTATACATATATATTAAAGAATACCATATATATATGGTATTAAAGAATATTATTTTCTTAATCTTGATATACTAGTATTTCACCTTCATCAACCTCTTTTATGCATCAGGTGACCTATGGACACAATATACCTGAACTTTCTGTTTGTGAACAAAGACCCAGGAATAGTAAATAATGTCCATATCTCATGATTGGTGAAGCCAAAATTTAAGCACAAAAAAAAAAAAACTTTTCCTAACACTAACCCTAACCAAGCACTGGCCCTCCAGGATTTGAGTTTTTGCTTGTTTCTGAGACACAGTCTCGCTCGGTTGCTCAGGCTGGAGTGCAGTGGTGTGATCACAGCTTACTGCAGCCTCAACCACTTGGGCTCAAGCAACCCTCCTACCTCAGCCTCCCCAAATACTAGGATAACAGGCACGAGCCACCACTTCCAGCCCTGGATTTGATCTTGATTTCCATCCTATATCAACAACAAAAACATTTTCACTGTAACTCATGCAGATCCAGCTATTACGGCAGAACGAAATGCAATTCTAGCAGGATTAATTAGTGTTGCTTTGAGGGAGAAATTAAATTCTTTTGCCAAATCTTTTAACAACCATGTTCTCATTTTCTTTTTGTGTTTTTATTAGTCCCTCCTTTTACTTTCTTTGGCTTTCTTTTTGCTTTACTTATTTCTAGTTTCCCAAGTTCAATGCATAATTCATTGGATTTGTATTCTTTCTTGATGCCTAATAAATGTTTCTAGTATGGAGCTTTCACTCAGAATACTACTTTAGCCATTCCTTAGAGGTTCCCGTATGAATTTGTCTTTAATGCCTGTTTCTAATTGATTAAAACTCTAATTAAAGTTTTGCTTTAATTGGCCTAAGCATTTATCTGGAGGAATGCTATTTAATTCTCAATACAGAGGGTTTATATTTTTAATTGTTTGTCCTATGTTGAAAATATATAATTTTATAGCATTGTGATTAGTGACATTTAATTATTATTTTTTTAGAGTGTGGTTAGGGATATGTTGATGACCCTTTTACCTTAATGCATGGAAAGTATGCAGACAAAAAAGAAAAAAGGCGATGATAACTTGCTGAATACTTGTCTTCCATCCCATTATTATTTTGTCAGGTCTCTAAAGGTAAAGTAGAATATCTAACATTTTCTATTAATAAGCCTTCCTCCTTACCTAACTTTGGCCTAATTTCTTATGCACAATTGATACAAAATATTCATTAGTTCTTCAAGCTTTTGAATTGTCAATTTCACCCTTCTCCTTTTGATGAACTAATACCAACCTATACATGAAGTCTGCCTTTTGATCCAGTTTGCTAATTAATAAATGCTGCATGGAAGTTACACTTGAGGAAGATTTTTGATAGAAGGAAAGGGAAGGGAAGGGAAGAGAAAGGAAGGGAAGGGAAGGGAAGGGAAGGGAAGGGAAGGGAAGGGAAGGGAAGGGAGACAAAGAAGGAAAGAAGGAAGAAAGGGAGGGAAGGAAAGAGAAGGAAAGAAAGGAAGGAAGCAACAAAGGAAGGAAAAAAAGAACGAAAAGAAAAGAAAGAAGGAGAGAAAAGAAAAGAAAGAAAGAAAAGAGGAAGGAAGAAAGAATCAAAGAAAGGAAAAAAAAAGGAAGGAGGGAGGAAGGAAGAAAATTGGTCAGAAATGTGTTTAGTTATTACAGAGAAGCATGAACATAGGATGGCAGTTACTAATATTTTACTTGTTTCTTTCCAAACATTTTCAACTTTCTAAAGTATTGAACAGATTAGGAAGTACAAAGATTCTCTAGTGGCAAAATATATTTCTTAATATACCACTGAAAGACTAATCCCTACTCAATCATATTTTCATGCATCAGGTAGTTATGTTAAGATATTTAACATATATTAGAGGCAGGAATGATTGTTATAATTTCCAAGACTGGATCAAATAAAACAGTTCTTTTATAGTTACAAAACTCTCAATTGTGTGCCTGCATATGTCAATCAATTCTAGTAATTTTCAGATCCAGTTACTTTTCACTGAGATTGTGGCCACTCAAAACAAAATCCTTACCTTACTCTCTTACCTCGCTTGCATTAGTGATTAAGTTCTCAACCCATAGGATGTAAGAAGTGGTATTTGAACTTCAAGAAAGAATCCTTAAAAGGAGGAATTTCTAGTTCCTTAGAGAGATTCTTCTTACTGCCAGTGGGATGCAAACCTAATGGCTGGAACTTCAGCAGTCACTTTGGACTACATGGGTGGAAGTTATGTATTGAGGATAATGGACCAAGAAGATGAAAGAACTCTGCCTTCTTGTGTTATTGAGGTTATCTTTTCACTTGCAGTCAACCCTATTTACAATTAATACACTAATTCACTGCATAAATTCTTGAATGGCTTTTCATTGCTTTCAGGATAAAAGGTATACAAGAAACATTACAATCTGCCTCCTGCTTCTCTTTCTGGAAGTATCCCTCAACACACTCCTTTTTCCTCATCCTACATATTCTGGCCACACCGAACTTCTTTCACTCCCTGACATGCAACTTATTCTTTCATATTAGGCTTATTCGCAGATTCCCTTCCACCCTGTTCACTCTTTCTTGCTGAACTATAGTCAACTTTCAGGTCTATTGTAAAGACATACTCCCAGCAGAAACCTTTCCTGACCAGCCTTGCCCAGGGAGGGTCTCTCAGTGTATGCCAAGACTGTTTCACTTGTAACTTTGTTTAAAGTGCTTATCACATCTTGCTGTGCTATCGCTAGGCTATTAATTCTTTAAGGCAGCAGTTTTCAAGTGGAGGCAAGTTTACCTCTGGGGGCAGGACATCTGGCAATGTTTGGAGACATTTTTGGTTGTCACAGCTGTGAAATGAGGACTGAGAAGATGCTACTGGCTTCTACACTGTGGAGATCAGGGATGTGGTTAAATCTCCTGTATTAGCCCATTCTCTGATTGCTAAGCAGAAGTACTTTTTTCTTTACAAAGAAAGGAGGTTTAACTGGCTCACAGTTCTGCAGGCTGCACAGGAAACGTGGTGGCTAATGCTTCTGGGGAGGGCTCAGGAAGCTTCCAATCATGCCAGAAGGCAAAGGGAAAGCAGGCGGATCTTACATGGCCAGAGCAGGAGCAAGAAAGAGAAGGGGGAGACGCC
This sequence comes from Rhinopithecus roxellana, assembly GCF_007565055.1. Lineage (NCBI taxonomy): Eukaryota > Metazoa > Chordata > Mammalia > Primates > Cercopithecidae > Rhinopithecus > Rhinopithecus roxellana. The sequence goes on along the minus strand of NC_044555.1, from coordinate 69,784,257 downwards.
ACACACTTCCAAAAAAACAGCTCTCACAGCAGCTCATTCATGATCACAAAAACAGCACCAAGGGGATCATACACTTCAAAAAAATCAGCTCTCACAGCAGCTCATTCATCACGACAAAAACAGCACGAAGCGGGTGGTATGAAAGCATTCATAAGAAACACCTCTATGATCCAGGTACCTCCCATCAGGCCACAACTCCAACATTGGCTATTACAATTTGACATGAGATTTGGGCAGGGACACAGATCAAAATCATATCACCCCTGGAGTATACATCATGGTCTTGACAAGAAAAAAATCCAGCCCCAAATATCAGCAGTTCTGCAATTCAGAAACCCTCCCTTAAAATTTCCTGAAGAAAAAAAAAAAAAAAAAGCTACCACAGTTTACAATTATGTACCCGATGTTATCACATTTTCTAGCATACGGCTAACAATTGAAGATTGAAAATATTGAATGGCGTTGAAGTGATTTTTGAGGGATGGCTGAGTAAAACTGTATGGTTTTGTTCAAATTATTGATGAAAATAATACAGTAAACATGCATTGAACTTTTACTACATGCTGTCACACTCTAATTGTAGAGGAGTATTATTTAATTACTTCAAAGCAACACCCTCTGGAGACAAGAAATAATTCCATCCCCACTTTATAGATGAAGATATTGAGACTCAGTAAGTGATGTCTCTTGCCATGGGTAAGAGGTCCATCTCCGATAACCTCCCAGCCTGCCCAGCCCAGGGCCCAAGGTTCAGCCCTCAAACCCCACGAGAGGCTGCCTGTCTAAAATGCCCATGGGTGCATGCCATACTGGAGATATTCAAATATTTTAATATCTTTTGTACTACAATAAACTGCTTACTGAAATTATGGCAAAACAATATTTGATTAAAAACATATCTACAGGCTGGGTGTGGTGGCTCACACCTGTAATCCCAGCACTTTGGGAGGCCGAGGCAGATTGATCATCTCAGGTCAAGAGATGGAGACCAGCTTGACCAACATGGTGAAGCCCCATCTCCACTAAAAATACAAAAATTAGCCAGGTGTGGTAGCACGCACCTGTAATCCCAGGTACTTGGGAGGCTGAGGCAGGAGAATCACTCAAACCTGGGAAGCAGAGGTTTCAGTGAGCCGAGATCATGCCACTGCACTCAAGGCTGGGCAATAGAACAAGACTCCATCTCAATAAATAAATAAATAAATAAAATGAAAATAAAAACATATCTACAGTCACACACCTTATAACAACATCTTGGCCATAGATTACACTGGTCCCATGAGATCATAACAAAACTGAAAAATTCCTGTTGCTTAGTGACTTTGCAATAGTTCTAAAGCCTTGCATTACTCATGTGCTTATGGTGATGCTGGTGTAAGCAAAACTACTGCAGTGCCAGTCATAAAAGTCTAGCATATGCAGTTATGTTCACTACATAATACATAATAATAAATGACTACATTACTGGTTTATGCATTTACTATTCTATATTTTAGTTGTTATTTTAGAGTGTACATCTAATTTTGTTTTGTTTTGTTTTGTTTTGAGACAGAATCTCACTCTGTTGCCCAGGCTGGAGTGCAATGATGCAATCCTAGCTCACTGCAACCTCAACTTCCTGGGCTCAAGCGATCCTCCCACCTCAGCCTATTGAGTAGCTGGGACTACAGGCCCATGTCACCACATCAAGCCAATTTTTCTTTGTAGTCTTTGTAGAAACAGGGTTTTGCCATATTGCCCAGGCTAGTCTCAAACTCCTGAGCCCAAGTGATCCACCGGCCTTGGTCTCCCAAAGTGCTGGGATTATAGGCATGAGCCACCATGTCTGGCCATTCCTTCTACTTATAAAAAACAGCTAACTGTAAAACAGCAGCAGGCAGGTCCTTCAGAAAGTATTCTAGAAAAAGACATTGTTATCATAGGAGATGACAGCTCCATGCGTGTTATTGTCCCTGAAGACCTTCCAGTGGGACAAGATGTGGAGGTGGAAGACAGTGATATTGATGATCCTGACCCTGTGTAAGGCTAGGCTAATGGGCATGTTTATGTCTTGGTTTTTAACCAAAGAGTTTAGAAAGTAAAACGTAAATCAATAAATACATACATAAATTTAAAAATAGAAAGCAAAGCTATAGAGTAAGGATATAAAGAAAGAAACTATTGAGGAGCCAGGCACAGTGGCTCATGCCTGTAATCCCAGCACTTTGGGAGGCCGAAGTGGGTGGATCGTTTGCAGTCAGGAGTTCAAGACTAGCCTGGCCAACATAGTGAAACCCCATCTCTATTAAAAATACAAATTAGCCAGGCATGGTAGCAGGCACCTGTAATCGCAGCTACTTGGGAGGCTGATACAGAAGAAAGAAAATATTTTTGTGTAGCTCTGCAATGTATTTGTGTTTTAAGATAAATGTTATTACAAAACAGTCAAAAAACTAAAAACGTTAAAAAGTTTATAAAGTAAAAATTACAGTAAGCTAAGGTTAATTCATCACTGAAGAAAGGAAACTATTTTTAAAATAAATTTAGTGTAGGGTAAGTGTACAGTGTTTATAAAGCCTGCAGTGGTGCACAGTGATGACTGAGGCACTTACATTTACTCACTCCTCACTCACTGAATCACCCAGAACAACTTCCAGTCCTGCAAGTTCCATTCATGGTAAGTGCCCTATGCAAGTGTGCCAGTTTTTATCTTCTATACTGTACTGTGTCTCTTCTTTGTTTAGATACAAACAAACTTACCATTGTGTTACAATTGCCTACAGTCTTCAGTACAGTATCATGCTGTGCAGGTTTATAGCCTAAGAGCAGTAGGCTTGACCTTACAATCTAGGTAGGTAGTAGGCTACGCCATCTAGATTTGTGTAAGTGTACACTATGATTTTTGCTCAACAGGGAAATTGCCTAATATTACATTCATCAGAATATATCCCTGTCATTAAGTGGTACATGACTGTATGTATCTATATATTTATAGACATATATGGATATATACACACATATACCATTTATATACTGTACTATTATATATCTACTATACATATACACTATATTATATATACTGCTACATGTACTATAAATATTATATAACCTTACAAATATAGTATATATTTTGTTACTACAAGACAACATACCCTGGTTATATGAAATAATATTTACTACATATATACTATAATATCTATCTATATGTATATACTGTATATACAGTAAATCCTCACTTAAAATCTTTGCTAGGTCTTTGGAAACTGCACTGAAGCAAAATGACATCCTGTATGACATAGGAACTTAACTATTATTTATATCAATTAGCCTATGGTAAATTTGTTTTTCTATTTTTATTTTGTTTTATTATTTTTTTTGAGACAGAGTCTTGCTCTGCCATCCAGGATGGAGTGCAGTGGTGCAATGTCAGCTCACTGCAACCTCCTTCTCCTGGGTTCAAGCAATTCTTGTGTCTCAGCCACCCAAGAAGCTGAGGTTACAGGCGTCACTATGCTTGACTAATTTACATATTTTTAGTAGCTACAGGGTTTCACCATGTCGGCCAGGCTAGTCTCAAGCTCCTGACCTCAAGTGATCCACCTGCCTCAGCCTCCCAAAGTTTTGGGATTACAGGCGTGAGCCACGGTGCCTGGCCAAATTTCTTTTTTTCAATACAGTAGAGTACAACGTTTAAGTTAAAGCCACAGTTTCCAAGAATGTATCAACAATGTTAAATGGGGGCTTACTGTAATGTGTACGTGTGTGTGCATGTGTGTGGGGAAGGGTGTGTATGTACACACACATTATATATAGTATATACAATATATTATATATAGTATATATAGTATACCATATATGATAATATATGGTATACATATATATACAATACACATATAAGCTGTGTATACTATGTATATAGAAGTATAGTGTACCTAGTATACATAATATATACTAATATATATAAAACATTGGATATGTACTATCCAGTTTATAGTATGTATTTATGCTACTATAGTGACTTAGAATAATGAGTATGCCTAGAATAAATAATGAGTGGCTTACAATAAATAAAACAAAATACCTGGGTGCCAATCTTGGATCCACAACATTTCACATGATGTTTAACTTTGCTGTATATATATATCCTCAAAAGCAGGTCTTATCGTCTTAGATGAATTTTGACAGTGATGATCCAATGGCCACTGTATAGAAAGAATGCCATTTGTTTTTTGTTGTTGTTGTTGTTTGTGGTTTTTTTTTTTTTTTATGCTATCCTAACCTTTTAGGAGGACAGTTAAAATCCTGAAACTCACAAAACAATATTTCAGTTGTGATACTAGTTCTTTGTTTTCATTAACGAGCTCTTTGTTTTCATTAGTAACTTTCTAGAATGAGGATTCCATATATCCAAGGGCCGACTTTAACCCTGAGATCAGTCCAAGATCACAGCAAATCTATGGAAAATGTGACATTTTAAGTAGACCAGTTGAGTTCAGAAAGTTCAACTGTAGCTAAATAGAAACCACACAGCTCACCACAGTTGCAATTAGACTCAGAAATGGAATTGAAGTCTTTCCTGGACACTGAGTTGGTAAAAACACACACACAAAAAATACATTTGTAATGCATAAAATGTCTTATTTTTCTCTTAACATTCATTTTTATTAAATGAATAGGCTAGTAGTGGAATACATTTTTAATTGATTTAATACTTAAACAAATGAGATTATTTATGACAGAAATTTTATATATTGGTGAATATAGTTAATAGTTGCATCAACAGATAAGCTCTTCAAAAATTAGAATGAATAGTTAAAATACAGTCGATGTTCTCTCAGTATATTATGAAATGTCTTGTATTAGTGTCCCAAGGCCACCAACAACAAAATACCAGAGACTAGGAGGCTTAAGTAACATGATTTTATTTTCTCATGGTTCTGCAGGCTGGAAGTCTGAGATCAAGGTGTGGGCAGGGCTGGTTCCTCCTGAGTCCTCTCTTCTTGGCTTGTACATGCTGTTTTCTTTCTGTGTCCTCACAGGGTCATTCCTCTGTGTGTGTCTGCATCCTAACCTCCTATTCTTATAAGGACACCAATCCTATTGGATCAAGGTCCACCCTAGTGACCTCATTTTACCTTAATGACCTCTTCAAAGACCCCATATTCAAATACAGTCACGTTCTGAAGTTTTGGGGATTAGGACTTGTTAGGACTTCAATGTATGCATTTTGAGGGCATGCAATTTAGCCCATAGCACTTGCGATATCGTATTCTATTATTACAATAACGGTTCCTACAAATATGAAGAATGAGGGAAGACTTTGAAACTGAAGAAAACATGAGTATTCTTTATCATACCATGTATACATACACTAATAATAACAATCATGTCATAGAAGTAGAGAGAATTTTGGTTATTAGAGGCTGGGAAGGGAAAGGGAAGGGAGGTGGGGACAGGTTGGTTAATGGATACAAAATTATAGCTAGATAAGAGGAATAAATTTGGTGCTCTAAAGCACTGAAGATGAGTATAGTTAACAATAATTTATCATATATTTTCAAAAATCTAGAAGAGAGGATTGTGAATGTTCTGAACACACACAAAAAACAAATGTTGAAGGTGATGAATACGCTAATTACCCTGAAATGATCGTTACACCTGTACAAAGGTATGGAAAAATCACTCAGTATCCCATAAATATGTACAGGTATTATGCGTTAACTCAAAATAAAAGGAAAAATAAGAATGTCTTGGGCGAAGGAACAACACTACATGTTCACAAGCAGGTCTTCATTTTAAATACAAAAGTCAGGCATTGATATAACCTCTTGATAAATCTTGAAAAGCTTCCCTTACTCTTCACACCCTTCAGCCTCACCCTCACTCAATTTCTTTACATTCGTTGACGCTCACTAATACTTTTCTATTTTATTCCCAATCACTCAACCAAGAAGGGTGCTGAGGTTTATTTCAGAGAATGCATGCTGAAATCGGAATTTCATGCAAACACACACACACACACACACACACACACACACACACACACACACATACACTTTCACATTTTCTTATACATGGTATGCAAAGAACCTTCTTGCACTAATTCTATAGAGATCACCATAGATACATCCACATTCTGCTATTTCCTACTTATGGGGACAATGTCTGGTTGTTTCAATTTTGCTTTGAGCCTCTTCCAACTAAATTTACAAACATGCCACCTCTGCACCCCGGATCAATAATTCCATCTGGGTTCCTGAGCCAGATGCCCGTTTGCCTTCTAGACAGCCAGCACTCTGCCTCATTCTATGCGTTCATTTCATTGAGATGCCATGTTTCCTTGCGGGGTTTTATCCTCCAGAACTCTCCACCACCTTCAGCCCCTACACAAGGCTGCTTCGAAAATTCCACACTCATCCCCCTTCCCAGTGTCCAAGCCAAAGTCCAAAGCAGAAATTAAACTCTGACCACTGGGATGTGTTCCAGAATCTCACATAGGTTTTTCTGCTCAGAAATATCTTTGAGGATTTGACCTTGGACAACACGAAGAAAATCATCAATGATGCAGAGATGGTGATATCGCTCACTCTCAAAAGGGAATCTGGATGTACGTTTTCTGAAACATACAGATCGCTTGAAATGTTAGAGGAAAAAACCAGCAGTACAATGTACACCCTTTTGGAATTGAAGAGACAAAGCTAGTTGCTTTAGTGACAGTTTAACCTTGAAAAAAACACGGCCCCAAGGTTCTTGCTTCTTAAAGAAGAATGAGAAATAAAGGGTCTCAATATTTAATAGGTTGACGGTGACAATCAAATGAGCATAAGAGACAAAGTAGTAAAAAATTTAAAGTGTTGTATAAATGTAAGTTAGTATTAAAAAGTTTCAGCATGGGATATGAAATTTCATAAAATGTATAATGATCTAGAATGTTTAAATATACTATAAAATGAAGAGGAACTGCCCCATTGATTTCAAAGTAATTAGTATGGGTAAGATAATTATAAATATATTACCAACATCCCTTCTGAGAGGACTATGACCCTTTCTTTGGAAATTTTTTTTTAATGAGAAAAGTCATTAATAAAAAAACACAGTCTATAACACTTTACATTAAATATTCTAAGGCTCATATTCCCCTTTCAAAACATAATCGTGTTATGACTGTAAACACTATTTTTTAGCTATACTATACAAATGAATTTAATATTTTGGAATCCAAAGAAAACCAGGGTGTGTGCTGTATACATTTAATTTGCTTTTGTGGGTCTTATTCTGAGAAAAATGGCCAATGAAGTCAGACACACACCATTGTCTTTAGCATACGCTTCTGGAAGGTTCTGGAAAGTTCTGGAAAATTCTGGAAAGTTCCCCATCTGACTGAGCAAAAGTGACACAGTATGTACAATTCTGCTGACTTTATCAAGAACACAAAAACAGTTTTGTTCTCTTATTCAGCGTGGCCCATGTTGCTAGCTCTAAGCTGTAACTAGCTTAAAAAGCAAGTAGTTTGGAGGGTTTTGGTTTTTTTCCCCACATTTATTGGAGAGGGACAAGGTGGAGATTGCCATGTGTTCATTTATCCACTTCTTTTTCTGCCTTTTAAAAGTTCTCTCAGGGCACAGGGCCGTCCAGCTGAGACCCTTCCTGAATCCCACTTGGCTCTAGGCGTAACCTCAACATTCATTTCTGGATGGCTGGAGGCAAGATAGAGACAGAAAGCAACATTTAGGTCTTTCCCAAAGAAATCTATGCTCTCTGCTTCCTCAGCCCCAGTTCCACCTCTCAGGAACCTGAAATTACATTCGACTAGCCAACAGGAAAACCACTTTTTCCACATCTCTCTACAGCAATATTATGAGTTGAACTGTGTCTCCTTCAATCCAAAAAGACAAAGAGATGTTGAAATCCTAAGCCCTGGTAATTTAGAATGTGACCTGATTTGGAAATAAGTCAGTTGCAGAGGAAATTAGTTAGGTTAAACAGAGGTTATACTGGATTAAGGTGGTGCCCTAATCTAGTAAGATGGGTGCCCTTACAAGAAGAAACTCTTAACACCTCTCTCCCTGGCATAGAGATGCCATCTTCTTCCTGTGTCCTCACAGGGTCGTCCCTCTGTCTGTGTCTATGTCCTCTTCTCCTCTTCTTATAAGGACACCAGTCCTATTGGATCAAAGCCTACCCTACTGACCTCATTTTACCTTAATTGCCTCTTTAGAGACCTCATCTCCAAATACAGCCACCTTCTGAGGTCCTGGTTGTGAGGACATTGACCTATGAAACTCTACTCCATTAGTAGGCTCTGGTTAATTCTTCCTCATTATGTTGCTTCAGGCAGAAGCAACAAAATATCAATGTCTGGGTGATGCTTGAATCTGGGTCCCTCACACCCTGATAAACATTTCTCTCAATCACCCCCATCCCATTACCTTTTAAGTACACCATCTGTTTCCCATCAGGGTCCCCAGTGTTAAATTTCCTCACCTACGTTTGTGACAACATTATAACCTGCACTGAAAACATTTTTTTAATAAAATAAAATACATAAAGTGAAGCCTGGATCTATAACAAACCTATAACAACGTACTTATGAACATGACTGTAAATGTCCTAAATGAAAACAGAAAAGTGAATTCAGCTAGATTAAAAAAAAACAATCCATCACAATCAATTTGGATTTATCCTAGAAACCCAAGAATGTTGATCATTAAAAAATATATGAGTATGAACTGTCACATCCACAGAATAAATGGCAAAAGTCATAATTTAATAAAGCATTCAACAAATGTTAATGATAATTCATGATTAACATAGAAACTTTTAGCAAACTAAAAGAATTCCTTTAACCTGACAAAAGCCATTTCAAAAATGGAGATAAAGCAATTTTAAAATTAAGAAATTAATGAAGAAGATGATTACAAAACCATTTCAAAATATTCAGACTTTTCAGAGCTATGTGGAGTATTCATAAGGTGTTAACATATGAAATATTGTACTAGACACTAGATAGTACTATATGTTTCAAACATATTTCATATCAAAAATATTTTCAAAAGAAGAGTTTTCTCCCATCACGCAGATACAGTTAAAGTAAATTATAATAGCAAGTCAGGTCTTAATAAATGGAAGAATTCTAGAAAGCAAAATACTTGAATGAGTCATAAAACAACAAATTAAATATCATGCATTTTATTCAGTAAAAGTATTCCTTGAAATTTATTTTAAGAATATCACTGGACTACATTTAGAATATTCACGTACAAATATACATTTTTTTTATTTGTTATAGCAAGACTTCGAGAAAAAAGTAATCCCAGTACTTTGGGAGACTGACGTGAGAGAACTGCTTGAGCCCAGGAGTTCCTGACAAGACTGGGCAAGATAGCAAGACCCTGTCTCTACAAAAAATTAGCTGGGCGTGGTGGTGAATTCCTGTGGTCCCAGCCACTCCAGAGGCTAAGGCGGGGGAATCACTCGAGTCTACAAGTTTGAGGATGCAGTGAGCTATGACTGCACCCCTGCACTCTACCTGAGAGAGCAAGACCTCAATTCCACCACCGCCCCCCGCAATAAAAGAGAGAGAAAGAAAGAGAGAGAGGGAGGGAGGGAAGCAGAAAGAAAGAAAAAACATCCTAAACATATGACAACAGAGAAGAATTAACTAAATCATAGTGCATTTATTCAACAAAATGAATTGCATAATATATTTAATTTTAAATTTAGTTTGTAATGCATATTGTATCTCGTCACCATATAATTCCCCCTAGATAGTAATTTGGGAAGATGTTTCCCTTTATCTTATAAAACTTAATTTTAAAAATAAAGTATTATTAAAAACAGTGAAAATAGTTTTTAATGTATTTTAAAATTTCCACTTCCCCTCAGCTTTAAAAATAAGAAATAGATCACAAGCATATATTTGACAGTGCCATTCAAAATGATGCAGATAGAGGAAAAAGCAATATTGTGTGCTGCTGAAGAAAAAGATGCAATACCCTGTATTCCTTAGAAAGCTGAAAATACATCAAAATTGTCAACAGCAAGCAAAAAGAAATAAAGCAAAGTCAGTGGGGGGTCTTCCAGTGTGCAGTTGGTGGCTTGGCTTGTTCAGGTTTTAGGGGCTAATAAGCAAGTTTGCTGATATTTTCCATTATATATTTTAAGAGGAGTAGCTGATTGTGGACACCCCTTGGTTCCCAAGTTGCTGTGTGGATAAAAGAAAAAGGTGCCACACAATTCTTTCCTTGGGAGACAAGGACGTCATGTGTGACTGAGGCTTCCTCCATCCTCCATTTCCCCAGAAAGGATGTGTGATTCTTGGAGCCTTGGAAAGCCAGGCTTTGCCCGGAGTCAAGACGTAGTAAGATGCCACCCATGCTGACATAGGCATCCTTACTAGGGAAGACATGCCAATTAGTGGAAAAACAACTTCAGGCGTTGGTCCTATTTGCATACTTAGGTTTTAGGACACCACAGACTGTCAGCATTTAAAGACTATTCAGCAAGCGTTAGAAGCCTGTTACCCTTTCCATTACCGTTGCTATTTTCAGATTCCCGAAATATTTTACCTAAGAATTGTCGTGCAACTCATCTATTTATCTACATATATTTTCTGCCTGACCAGACATCCAAAACTTGTCATTTGTTTGACCTTTGTTTAAGAATAAATTCCTTTGCCTATCAAGAGATAAAGGTGATGAGAGGGAAAATAATGTACCGAGCTGTCATTCTGCCAAGGTAAAAAGAAAGAAATTGGATGAGAAATCACTGAGCCACGAAAGAAGTCGGAGCTTTCCTTGACATTCATTTAGGTCATAACAAACCATTTAATGATGTCCCTTCTCCATTAAACGCTAGCACATTAGCGCCATTTGTTTATAAGGCTGGATGGCTTCAAAGAATCATTTACTTTGGCTGAGAAAGAAATGATAATATTCAATACTGTGATTTTAATATAGTCTCAACTCTGGTGTGCTCATGTTTTTCATTCCTTTATCTCCAAAATATACAAAGGCGACCAGAATGGTTTGAGTTTCTGATAAACAGAAATGCAGCAAACATTGGGATTTAAACAAGCACCATCAACCTTTATAATTCTGTCTCCAGTGCTTGATATTCTTTATTAGAGGTTGAAAAAGAACTTTCTCTGAGTCTGTTAATGACTACTTTTTCTAAAGGAGTTACAGCCAATGATTTCAGGAAATATCATGAAAGTCAAAAGAAAACTGATCCTTGCTATTTATTGTGTCATTCACTAATAAAAAGGGATCCATCGTATCAAATTAGCAAAAACAATGTAATCAGCCTAGTGCATGTGTTTCTGTGTTTGGAGTATCATGTAATTCATTTAGCTATCCCTGCTATGCTGGGTCAGAATGTATACATTGTATTTTATTTTCCCAAGAACCTGGCAAAAGAAGTTATATTCACAACTTTCCTTTCTTTTCTTTTCTTTTCTTTCCTTCCTTCCTTCCTTCCTTCCTTCCTTCCTTCCTTCCTTCCTTCCTTCCTTCCTTCCTTCCTTCCCTCCCTCCCTCCCTCCCTCCCTCCCTCCCTCCCTCCCTCCCTCCCTCCCTCCCTCCCTCCTTTCTTTCTTTCTTTCTTTCTTTCTTTCTTTCTTTCTTTCTTTCTTCTTTCTTTCTTTCTTTCTTTCTTTCTTTCTTTCTTTCTTTCTTTCTTTCCTCTTTTGAAACAGGGTCTCACTCTGTCACCCAAGCTGGGGTGCAGCGGTGCAATCATAGATCACTGCAGGCTTGACATCTCAGGGCTCAAGCAATCCTCCCACCTTCAGCCTGCCAAGTAGCTGGGAGTACAGGCATGCGTCAGCATGCCCAGCTAGTTTTATTTTTTGTAGATAACAGGTTTTCGCCATGCTGCCCAGGCTGGTCTCAAACTCCTGGCTTCAAGTGATCCTCCTGCCTCAGCCTTCCAAGTAGCTGGGACTACAGGTGCACACCACCATGCCTGGCTAATTTATTTTTATTTTTATTTTTAGAGATGAGGTCTCACGATGTTGCTCAGGCTGGTCTTGAACTCCTGGCCTCAAGAGATCATCCTGCCTCAGCCTCCTAAAGTGCTGGGATTACAGGCAGGAGCCACTGTGCCCAGCCACAACTTGATTTTTTGCATCATAATTTTAACACAGTCTTTAAACTATTTAAGTATAATTGGGCTTTCCTGTTACCGTCTTGCACTCACTGTGTTCCCTCCTCATTGATCTCGATGGATTATATGCTTTTTTATACATTACTATTCCTATTGCAGAATAAAAATTTGGCAAAATGCATCCTTGACTACCCTTGCCAGTTTATCTGATCCCAATATGATTTCACATAATGTTGTGGGAAAGGTTATCTCTTTACTTAATAGATGTCACTTCCTATTTCGTTTTTCTGAGCCTTCCTTTACAGTGTCGATTTTCTCTTTTCTCTGAATACATTGAAGGGAAAAACTCTCCCATTATTGTTCATTTGCTGTGGTCTGTTCTGAACCTGTTCATTTTTATTCTTCATAACCTTGACATCTTTCCCTGATTCTGTCTCCTGTCTCCTGTTAGATATAAAGTTATTTCTTGCGTGTAGCCTTAGATTTCCTCATCCATTGTGAGAAAATAACTGTATTTTCCTGTAATATCATCAATGAAACTTTTCCAGCTGCTCTACTTCTCGGACTAGACTCTATAGGAACCCCGGAACCTGTATTGGTTGTAAGTCTTTTTTTTTTTTTTTTTTCTCTTTATGCATAACTTTTTTTTTTTTTTTTTTTCATTATACTTTAAGTTCTAGGGTACATGTGCATAACGTGCAGGTTTGTTACATATGTATACTTATGCCATGTTGGTGTGCTGCACCCATCAACTCGTCAGCACCCATCAATTCATCATTTATATCTTGTATAACTCCCCAATGCAAGCCCTCCCTCTTCCCCCCTCCCCCCTCCCCATGATAGGCCCCAGTGCGTGATGTTCCCCTTCCCGAGTCCAAGTGATCTCATTGTTCAGTTCCCACCTATGAGTGAGAACATGCGGTGTTTGGTTTTCTGTTCTTGTGATAGTTTGCTAAGAATGATGGTTTCCAGCTGCATCCATGTCCCTACAAAGGACGCAAACTCATCCTTTTTTATGGCTGCATAGTATTCCATGGTGTATATGTGCCACATTTTCTCAATCCAGTCTGTCACAGATGGACATTTGGGTTGATTCCAAGTCTTTGCTATTGTGAATAGTGCTGCAATAAACATACGTGTACATGTGTCTTTGTAGTAGAATAATTTGTAATCCTTTGGGTATATACCCAGTAGTGGGATGGCTGGGTCATATGGTACATCTAGTTCTAGATCCTTGAGGAATTGCCATACTGTTTTCCATAATGGTTGAACTAGTTTACAATCCCACCAACAGTGTAAAAGTGTTCCTATTTCTCCACATCCTCTCCAACACCTGTTGTTTCCTGACTTCTTAATGATTGCCATTCTAACTGGTGTGAGATGGTATCTCATTGTGGTTTTGATTTGCATTTCTCTGATGGCGAGTGATGATGAGCATTTTTTCATGTGTCTGTTGGCTGTATGAATATCTTCTTTTGAGAAATGTCTGTTCATATCCTTTCCCCACTTTTTGATGGGGTTGTTTGTTTTTTTCTCGTATATTTGTTTGAGTTCTTTGTAGATTCTGGATATTAGCCCTTTGTCAGATGAGTAGGTTGCAAAAATTTTCTCCCATTCTGTAGGTTGCCTGTTCACTCTGATGGTAGTTTCTTTTGCTGTGCAAAAGCTCTTTAGTTTAATTAGATCCCATTTGTCAATTTTTGCTTTTGCTGCCGTTGCTTTTGGTGTTTTAGACATGAAGTCCTTGCCCATGCCTATGTCCTGAATGGTACTACCTAGATTTTCTTCTAGGGTTTTTATGGTATTAGGTCTAACATTTAAGTCTCTAATCCATCTTGAATTAATCTTCGTATAAGGGGTTAGGAAAGGATCCAGTTTCAGCTTTCTACTTATGGCTAGCCAATTTTCCCAGCACCATTTATTAAATAGGGAATCCTTTCCCCATTTCTTGTTTCTCTCAGGTTTGTCAAAGATCAGATGGCTGTAGATGTGTGGTATTATTTCTGAGGATTCTGTTCTGTTCCATTGATCTATATCTCTGTTTTGGTACCAGTACCATGCTGTTTTGGTGACTGTAGCCTTGTAGTATAGTTTGAAGTCAGGTAGCGTGATGCCTCCAGCTTTGTCCTTTTGACTTAGGATTGTCT